>NC_091956.1:83236919-83534419 GCF_031021105.1 Erythrolamprus reginae | reverse complement strand
CCAGGGGAAGAGCCTTCTCTGTGGCAGCCCCGACCCTTTGGAACCAACTCCCCCCAGATATCAGAATTGCCCCCACCCTCCTTGCCTTTCGTAAGCTCCTTAAAACCCACCTCTGTCGTCAGGCATGGGGGAATTGAGACTTTCCCTCCCCCTAGGCTTATAAAATTTATGCATGGTATGTTAGTATGTATGATTGGTTTCTAAATTGGGGTTTTAAATTAGCTTAAATATTAGATTTGTTTACATTGTATTATTATTGCTGTGAGCCGCCCCGAGTCTGCGGAGAGGGGCGGCATACAAATCTGATTAATAAATAAATAAATAAATAAATAAAATATCTATCAGGCTGAGATAAGATTGTAATGGATTCCTAGTGGAGTTTGCAAATGTATCTCATCAGTATCAATTATCATTAACAATTTGTTGGAATAACACTGGCTCCAGATTGCAGAAATTGGACATATTTAGCTTGGAAAAAATCATGGCAGCGCAGGGGGGAATTTGTTGACAGTTTTTCATTATATAAAATACTAGAAGCGCTGAAACAGATGTTCATTGTTTGCATTTAGAACAGAAAACTTTGAATTAATGTTTTATTTGCACATTTTGTTCTAGTATTCCAATTCTCATCAACCGAAAGTGAGAAATAGAAAATGGCACCAATAAATACCAGGGGGGAACAGAAACATAGAAACATAGAAGTCTGACGGTAGAAAAATGCCTCATGGTCCATCTAGTCTGCCCTTATACTATTTTCTGTATTTTATCTTACAATGGATCTATGTTTATCCCAGGCATGTTTAAATTCAGTTACTGTGGATTTACCAACCACGTCTGCTGGAAGTTTGTTCCAACTACTCTTTCAGTAAAATAATATTTTCTCACTTTGCTTCTGATCTTTCCCCCAACTAACTTCAGATTGTGTCCCCTTGTTCTTGTGTTCACTTTCCTATTAAAAACACTTCCCTCCTGAACCTTATTTAACCCTTTAACATATTTAAAAGTTTCGATCATGTCCCCCCTTTTCCTTCTGTCCTCCAGACTATACAGATTGAGTTCATGAAGTCTTTCCTGATACGTTTCATGCTTAAGACCTTCCACCATTCTTGTAGCCCGTCTTTGGACCTGTTCAATTTTGTCAATATCTTTTTGTAGGTGAGGTCTCCAGAACTGAACACAGTATTCCAAATGTGGTCTCACCAGCGCTCTATACAGCGGAATCATAATCTCCCTCTTCCTGCTTGTTATACCTCTAGCTATGCAGCTAAGCATCCTACTTGCTTTCCCTACTGCCTGACTGGAACCCATTCTGCTGTATTGGAAGTGCTTGAGTTTGGGCTGAAAATCTGGAATAGAAATCCTGAGCCTATGAGCAAGGAGCCAAGAATAGGTCTTTCTTTTTAAAAAAAATAAAATAAATTGCAATTCTCCAATTAAAAACAACAACAACAATGTCGTTTGGCGGGGCCCAGGGGAAAAGCCTTGTCTGTGGTGGCCCCGGCCCTCTGGAACCAACTCCCCCCGGAGATTAGAATAGCCCCCACCCTCCTCGTCTTTTGTAAGCTCCTTAAAACCCACCTCTGCCGTCAGGCATGGGGGAACTGAGATACTCTTTCCCCCTAGGCCTTTACAATTTATGCATGGTATGTTTGTATGTATATTTGGTTTTACAATAAGGGTTTTTTAGTTGTTTTAGTATTGGATTGTTACATGCTGTTTTTATTGCTGTTGTTAGCCGCCCCGAGTCTACGGAGAGGGGCGGCATACAAATCCAATAAATAAATAATAAAAAAATAAAACAACAATAAGACAAACAAATAATACAACATACAAAACAGACATTCATATCAAGTATAAGTCCATTAGTACAGCTTTACGCTGTCGTAGTTTCCTTCTAATTTTCACATTTTCCATTTCTGGGTAGGTCTTTCTTGTTTCATGCTATATAGTTCCTTGCTTATTTACTTCAAGATAGTCCAAGTTGCATAGCATCATGTTTTCAAGGACTTCAGTCTGAAGCCTACAAGAGCTTTAAAACTATAATACCTATTGGGGAAATTTTTATGTATAAATCACTTTCTATTTTCCTCCCCACCTTTAGTCTACGTTTTACTGACATAGTAAGCATGAAAGTACTCCTGGTGATAATATTTGAGGAAATCCTTCCATGTATTTTAGTGACTAATGATCTACAGTTTTCTTTATAGGTGGTTAAATAAGTGCAGTGAAATGTTTCCATCAAAGAAGACTGAATTCTGTCTCTCACGATAATTTTCCTATGTATTATTCATACGGTTGAAATATGAATAAATCTCAATTGACAGTTCCCTCCCTACCTTATGTGAAGCTAGAACTGGCTCTTCAGGAAAGAAATGCAATTCATGGTTTATGGGTGGAATCTCAGCAACTTAGAAAAATCAATGCAAATCTGGTTTCAGTCACTCATTTCAATGATGGGAAAATATATGCCCCCTTTGATCTAATCTTATTGTGTTTGTCAATACTTTCTTTGGAAATTATTTCTCAAGCCTGTAGCTCATATAGCTACATCACTGAGATTTATTGATTTATTTATTGATTGATTGATTTTGTCCAATACACAATGAGGGTTTTAGTGGGTACACACATAGTAAAATACATAATGAAGGTTATAGAGGATATACCATACTCATAGTAAAATATATCTAAGAAAGAATAGAAGAGAAGATATAGTAATAGAACATATCAATGAAAGAATAGAAGAAGAGATATAGGAATAGAAGAAAGGTATAGGAGATATAGGAGAGCAATAAGACAGGGGACGGAAGGCACTCTAGTGCACTTGTACTCGCCCCTTACTGACCTCTTAGGAATCTGGATTGGTCAACCGTGGATAATCTAAGGGTAAAGTGTTGGGGGTTTAGGGATGACACTATGGAGTCCGGTAATGAGTTCCACGCTTCGACAACTCGATTGCTAAAGTCATATTTTTTACAGTCAAGTTTGGAGTGGTTGATATTAAGTTTCAACCTGTTGTGTGCTCTTGTGTTAATATGTTAAATGGTTAAATAAGGTCCAGGAGGGAAGTGTTTTTAATAGGAAAGTGAACACAAGAACAAGGGGGCACAATCTGAAGTTAGTTGGGGGAAAGATCAGAAGCAACGTGAGAAAATATTATTTTACTGAAAGAGTAGTAGATGCTTGGAACAAACTTCCAGCAGACGTGGTTGATAAATCCACAGGAACTGAATTTAAACATGCCTGGGATAAACATAGATCCATCCTAAGATAAAATACAGGAAATAGTATAAGGGCAGACTAGATGGACCATGAGGTCTTTTTCTGCCGTCAGTCTTCTGTGTTTCTATGTTTCTATATTGTGAGTTTTCCCCCTTTGCTAGACCAGCCATGGGTGTGGCCAGCATATGATGCATCTGGCCCGCGGGCCACAAGTTTGACACACCTGCTCTAGCAGAATGTGCATGCTGTTCTCTGTGTGGTATTTATAGTGCCTATTATAAATGGCTTTTTAGATGTTGGTTGTAGTATGTTGACCGCTGGTTTTTAAGCCTCAGCTGTCATTTGCTTGGGCTGCCCAGCCCTTTCCTTCTAAGTACTTAACTAGGCTGGTAGTAAATCAGGTTGAAATGTGTTGGCTATTTTTTATAGCAAAGACATTTTGCGTTAAAGTTTGCAAGGTAATTCAATCAAATCACTTTTTCATATGAAATCACCCAATTGAAATTTTCAATTGGTTCAAATTAGGTAACTCCAGTTAATTTTGAAAATGCAGCAGAATTTTGCAATGTACAAACATAGTTTTTATCAAATAAAATTGGCAACGTCAGCATTCCAGTTTCCTATAATAATGGGGGGGAAATTGGCCTTAGTGTAAGAAATAAAGCAGGAAAAACATAACTAATATAGTTCTGCCAAGATAATTCAATGTTTATAGTAAATACCTTCTTGGAACAACCCAACAGATGACTGTGCAAATAGACATCACAGATGGATCACATTGGACTCAAATTAACTGTAAGGAAAGCTCTACAGCCATCAGCAAGATGCTGATTATAGATTGGTTCAGGAATTGGCCCTTACAAAACTACAACTTAAACAACAACAACAACAAAAAAATCAGTCCAAAAATACATGAACAGGTAGTTATGTGGTAAAGGTATAAAACGTTAGATTTGATAATGTGCCTGAGTGATTCTGGATTCAGATTCAGTTAAAAAAAGAAAGAAACCAAACAAAACTTATAAATTGATGATAACAGCTACATCAGAAGAAGATATGTGTGTTTTTTTAAGTACATAGGAACTTTTCGAGATATGAACCCAGGGTTCAGAATTTTTTTGCCTCTTCTTACGAACTTTTTTCGCCTTACGAACCTGCCGCCGTCGCTGGGATGCCCTGCCTCCAGACTTCCGTTGCAAGCGAAGCCCCCGTTTTTGCGATCCTGGGATTCCCCTGAGGCTCCCCTCCATGGGAAACCCCACCTCTGGATTTCCACGTTTTTGCAATGCTGTAGGGAAATCCCAGGAGGGGAATCCCAGGATCGCAAAAACGGGAGCTGCGCTGGCAACGGAAGTCCAGAGGTGGGGTTTCCCAGCGAGGGAAGCCTCAGCGAAATCGCGCCATCGCAAAAACACTGAAGTCCGGAGATGGGGTATTATATAGTGGTATTAATACTTCATGTGATCTTGATTCTCTCCCCCTGTTAATGCAGCCTAGAATTGTGCTGGCTTTTTTGGCAGCTGCTGCACACTGCTGGCTTGTATTTAAATGGTTGTCCACCAGGACTCCAAGATCCCTCTTGCAGTTATTAATATTGAGCGGGTGACTGGGATGATATGACCTTTAGACGATTCATTTTCACAACACACGTTTGTTTAATCCGAGAAAGGTTGGAGCATCTGGAGAGTTTATCTTACCTTGTCTGCATCTGCAGATGTTTACGGGAATGGAAGCAACACGGGGGATTTAGTGCACTTTAAAAAAAAACTTACCCAACCTTTGAAAGTTGCTTGACTTTGCTCAGTTTTATTTCGCCCTTTAATCTGAGAAATGTGTTATTCTCTAAAGCAATCTTTTCCAAGCGGTGCTTATTGTTTGTTACTTTTTATAATTACAGTGGTACCTCTACTTAAGAACTTAATTTGTTCCATGACCAGATTCTTAAGTAGAAAAGTTCTTAAGTAGAAGCAATTTTTCCCCATGGGAATCAATGTAAAAGCAAATAATGTGTGCAAACCCATTAGGAAAGAAATAAAAACTCGGAATTTGGGTGGAAGGAGTAGGAGGAAGAAGAGGAGAAAGAAAGTCGCTGACGAAAGAAGAAGGTGAGGTGAGGTGAATTAAAAAAAACCCCAAACTTTAAGGCTTAAAAACTAAGAGGGACTCTGAGGCGGCAAGGAGGAGCACATACCTCCCGTACACTGCGCCACAGAGAAAAACCCAGGGGGAATGGCAGGAAACTGGCTGGGCCTTTGTGCCGCTCTCAAATTTTCTGGGAAATTATTCCGGGCTCGGGTTCTTAAGTAGAAAATGGTTCTGAAGAAGAGGCAAAAAAAATCTTGAGCACCCAGTTCTTGTCTGGAAATGTTCTTAAGTAGAGGCATTCTTAGGTAGAGGTACCACTGTCTTTGTTAAGTGTTTATTATTTTATTTATTGAACTCTGACTATCTACATCTCCATGTACATTACTAGGTCATTATGTATGAACTTAGAATTGTGTCAGACTGAAGTCATCATTGACTTGGAGAATCAACTAGCAAATGCTCTGTCCTACTGACTGTTCCTTTGTGTACGATAGTTCAGTTTTGGAATTTCTTTCACTAAAGATTTTAACAAAGAAGATTAAAAACAAAGTGAAACTAATATGAGGAAGCACAAAAGAAGAAAAAAGAAACAAAAGAGTGAGTTAAAAATGCAAGAAAAAAGGGTAATTAGAAAATAAAAGTGAAAGAAAAAAAGCTTTTGTATATCAGGAATTTTGGAAGAGGCAATGTGACTTGTAAAACAAATGCATTGAAGAATTAAATTGTTGAGTGCTTCTATTCATAATTAACTTTACAAAGATGTTTGAGGTCTTATCAAGGGACTTGTCAATACAATCCAGAGACTATTCATTATGCACATTTATTAAGTACGTGTAACCATATTAACTTCCTACAATATCTGGCCTCCCCAATTTTTTTAAAAAATATACTATCATGAAAAACCTCTGTTGTTATTGAAGCACCTAAACAAATCTCAGTTTTCCTATAGGGAGCAGATTATGTGACCCATATTTCTTATTTCAACATGTTTCCAAACTGAATGGAGTTTTTTGAATTTTACCTATTGTTCATCAGCCATGTTCCCAGGTGCAAAATTAAAACAAACATATGTATTATATTCGAAGCTTTGTTGTGCATAATATAAATATTTTTATTATATAATTAAAAATAGCAGTTCAGTAAATGAATGAGGGAAAAGAATTCTTGGACGACATGAGAAAATTGACACTGAATTTGAAAATACTTGGTAATTTATTTATTTAGCATATGACATATGAGGTCAGAAATGTTGCAGTGTTATGCACGTTATAGAAATCCTGGCAACTGACAGTCGCTAGTCTGTTTGCTGCATTGGTACAAGAGGATGAACTAACTTCACATTGGCTGGCTACAGAGTTCTCAGAGGAAGGTACTGTATCTCATCTGGAACTTTATTTTATTTATTTTATTTATTTTTATTCATTTATTTTGTCCAATACACCATACACATTGAAGAGAATAGACAAGTAGTAATATATATAAAGAAAAGGATAGAAGGAACGATATGATAATAGAGGATAAGATATATGAAAGGAAGAGAAGATAAAGGAGATAAAGGAGAGACAATTGGACAGGGGATGGAAGGCACACTAGTGCACTTATGCACGCCCCTTACTGACCTCTAAGGAACCTGAAGAGGTCAATGGTGGATAGTCTAAGGGAAAAATGTTGGGGGTTAGGGGTTGACACTACTGAGTCCGGTAAAGAGCTCCATGCTTCGACAACTTGATTGCTGAAGTCATATTTTTTTACAGTCAAGTTTGGAGTGGTTAATATTAAGTTTGAATCTGTTGCGTGCTCTTGTGTTGCTGTGGTTGAAGCTGAAGTACTCATTGACAGGCAGGAAGTTGCAGCATATGATCTTGTGGGCAATACTTAGATCTTGTTTAAGGCGTCTTAGTTCTAAGCTTTCTAGACCCAGGATTGTTAGTCTATTTTCGTAGAATATTCTGTTTCGAGTGGAGGAGTGAAGGGCTCTTCTGGTGAAGTATCTCTGGACATTTTCGAGGGTGTTGATGTCCGAGGTGTGGTATGGGTTCCAGACAGATGAGCTAAGTGAATGGGTGTCAATCAGCTGTTGAGAAAAGAGGGGGGGAGGAAATGGCCCCCCTGCAACTCTTGCCTGAGCTGGTCTCCCTGCCGCTTTCCGAGGAGGTGGATGGAAGGGAGGGATGGTCAACTGAAGCTGGGCACACAGCTTCACTTATGTTGTGAGTTGCCCTGAGTCCTTGGAAAGGGGCAGTATACAAATCCAATAAATAAACTAATAAATTCCCACTGGTGGAACTGCGTTTTACCCCATCCTGCCTGATGCCCACCCCTGTCGGTAGCGGCAAGTGCCGGTGATTTGGAGAAACGGTAGCAGTGGCAGCACAAGTCTCTGCCCACCCACCTGGACAAAACCATTTCCTTTTTTTTAACCCTCTGCGCATGCAATTTAACTTAATTTGATTTAATTTTATGCCACCCAATCCTGTAGGAGTTACAACAATAACATATATGAATGCTGCCCTAATACACATGAACCAACTCCCCCCGGAGATTAGAATTGCCCCCACCTTCCCTGTCTTTCGTAAACTACTCAAGACTCACTTATGCCGCCAGGCATGGGGGAGTTAAGATATTCCTTCCCCTTAGGCCATTACAAGTTATGCATGGTATGTTTGGTTTTATAATAAGGGTTTTTAGTTGTTTTATTATTGGATTGTCACATGCTGTTTTTATCATTGTTGCTAGCCGCCCCGAGTCTACGGAGAGGGGCGGCATACAAATCCAATACATTATTATTAATTATTATTATTAAATGACATTTATTCTGAGTGGCAAACGGTATTTCCTCACTATTCAGAGCCCAACCTGCATGAGCTATCTATGGCTGTTGTGTTTGTTGATTTGAAATGTGATCCTTGCTACTTGAAAGCCGTTTGAGAAGAGCGTTTTCTCCTTTCACTCGCAAGTGTTATATTGTGCCAGATACGATAGCTTTCAAGAATCCATTGAAAGTCATATCTAAGCCTTCTAGCAAGATGTAAGTGATGTAAGAAGTCAGCATCGTAAGAATCCAACTTAAGTCTGCTAGGATCACCCCTTCTGCCTCTGAGCCATGATTGCCTGTGGAAGCGCTAGGAAAGATGAAGTTTCCTGAGAAATTGGTCTTCCAGATTCCTTTTATTTCAGTTGCCCATATTGATTGATTGATTGATTGATTGATTGGATTTGTATGCCGCCCCTCTCCGCAGACTCGGGGTGGCTAACAACAGTAATAAAACAGTATATAACAATAATCCAATACTAAAAACAGTTAAAAACCCATTATATAAAAACCAATCATACAGACAGACAGACCATGCATAAAATTGTAAAGGCCTAGGGGGAAAGAATATCTCAGTTCCCCCATGCCTGGCGGCAGAGGTGGCTTTTAAGCAGCTTTCGAAAGGCAAGGAAGGTGGGGGCAATTCTAATCTCTGGGGGGAGTTGGTTCCAGAGGGCCGGGGCCGCCACAGAGAAGGCTCTTCCCCTGGGTCCTGCCAAGCGACATTCTTTGTTTGACGGGACCCAGAGAAGGCCCACTCTGTGGGACCTAACTGGTCGCTGGGATTCGTGCAGCAGAAGACGGTCCCTGAGATATTCTGGTCCGGTGCCATGAAGGGCTTTATAGGTCATAACCACATTGAATTGTGACCGGAAACTGATCGGCAACCAATGTAGACTGCGGAGTGTTGGTGTAACATGGGCATATTTGGGGAAGCCCATGATAGCTCTCGCAGCTGCATTCTGCACAACCTGAAGTCTCCAAACACTTTTCAAAGGTAGCCCCATGTAGAGAGCATTACAGTAGTCGAACCTCAAGGTGATCTTACTTCCGTTATTCTGCTCCTTTGATTCATTCTTATTCGGTCTCTTGCTAGTTTCTTTTTCATGTACCAGAGAAAATTCATGCATGAGAGGAAACAAACTTTCTACAATAGTACTGTGTAATTTTGAGAACTTTAAGACTTGTGGCCTCCAACTCCCAGAATTCCCAGAGCTGGCTGAAATTCACAGGTCTCGGGTTGCCAAGGTTGGATACCCCTGTTGTATGTTGATTGGACAACCCTGCTCTGTGTTGATGGGACAACCCTGCTTTGACTGGCAATGCCTATTAAATACCTCCAGGACCGTCTTCTGCCGCACGAATCCCAGTGACTGGTTAGGTTCCACAGAGTTGGCCTTCTCCGGGTCCCGACGACTAAACAATGTCGTTTGGCGGGACCCAGGAGAACAGCCTCTGCGGCGGCCCCGACCCTCTGGAACCAGCTCCCCACGGAGATCAGAACTGCCCCCACCCTCCTTGTCCTTTGTAAAGTTCTTAAGACCCATCTCTGCTGTCAGGCATGGGGAAACTGAGACATCTCCCCCGGGCCTATACAGTTTATACATGGTATGTTTGTGTGTATGTTTGCTTTTAATAATGGGGTTTTTAGCGGGGGGGGTTTTAATTATTAGATTTGTTCTTACATTGTTCTTGTTATTGTTGTGAGCCGCCCCGAGTCTACGGAGAGGGGCGGCATACAAATCTAATAAATAATAATAATAATAATAATAATAATAATAATAATAATAAAGGGGGTTTAGATGATGATACTACAGAGTCTGGTAGTGAGTTCCATGCATCAACTACTCAGTTACTAAAGTCGTATTTCCTGCAGTTGAGTGTAGAGCGGTTAACTTTAAGTTTGTATCTGTTGTGTGCTCGTGCGTTGTTGTGGTTGAAGCTGAAGTAGTCGTTGACAGGAAGAATGTTGTAGCAGATGATTTTATGGGCTATGCTTAAGTTGTGTTTACGGCGACGTAGAAAAATCTCCTCCCGTGAGATTTTTTTTCCTGAAGCAAGATCTCACCAGGAAGCACTTGCCCACCCGCTGGTCACTTGGAACTATGCACGCATCACACCAGTGGCGGTGGTGAGTAGGAACCCCCGCCTGTGTGAAATGAAGCAATGTGGACATATTCTGACTGCATACTAATTGGAGTGTGTGAATATGGATTGCCTCTGTGTGGCTGGTAACTAGGATGGATCTGTTATGCATTGTTTGTTCACTTGTATGTGTGTGTCTCTTCTTTACCTTTATGTTGGACCTGTGTATGTTTTTCTTTTTGGGTATAAGGGGAAACAAAGGTTTCTGACAGTCTCAAAATGGGTGAGCAGTGTGGTTGGGCGGTAGGAAAAGCAAATAGAATGCTTGGCTGCATAGCTAGAGGTATAACAAGCAGGAAGTGGGAGATTGTGATCCTGCTATATAGAGCGCTGGTGAGACCACATTTGGAATAATACTGTGTCCAGTTCTGGAGACCTCACCTACAAAAAGATATTGATAAAATTGAACGGGTCCAAAGACGGGCTACAAAAATGGTGGAAAGTCTTAAGCATAAAACTGATCAGGAAAGACTCCATGAACTCAATCTGTATAGAATTTAAACATGCCTGGGATAAACATAGATTCATCCTAAGATAAAATACAGGAAATAGTATAAGGGCAGATGGACCATGAGGTCTTTTTCTGCCATCAGTCTTCTATGTTTCTACCGCACGAATCCCAGCGGCCGATAAGGTCCCACAGAGTTGGCCTTCTCTGGGTCCTGTCGACCAAACAATGTCGTTTGGCGGGCCCCAGGGGAAGAGCCTTCTCTCTGGCGGCCCCGGCCCTCTGGAATCAACTCCCCCCGGAGATCAGGACTGCCCCCACCCTCCTTGTCTTTCGCATGTTACTCAAGACCCACCTATATCGCCAGGCATGGGGGAACTGAGACATCCTCCCCCAGGCTTTCTTATATTTTATGTTTGGTATGTATGTGTTGTATGGTTTTTTAAATTGTTGGGGTTTTTTAATATAATTTTATTATTAGATTTGTTCCATTATTATACTGTTTTTATTATTGCTGTGAGCCGCCCCGAGTCTTCGGAGAGGGGTGGCATACAAATCCAAGTAATAAATAAATAAATAAATAATAAATTGAATGGAATGGAATTCTATGTTTCTAAGGGAGGGAGGGAGGCATCTGCTTCAATCTGGGCCACGTGATCCGGATGGAGGGAAACTTGGAAAGCAGGAGCAGTCATGGGCTTACCTAGGTATGCCCATGTTTCACCAACACTCCACAGTCTGCATTGGTTACCGATCAATTTCCGATCACAATTCAAAGTGTTGGTTATGACCTTTAAAGCCCTTCATGGCACTGGACCAGAATATCTCCGAGACCGCCTGCTGCCGCATGAATCCCAGCGACCAATTAGGTCCCACAGAGTGGGCCTTCTCCGGGTCCTGTCAACTAAACAATGTCGGTTGGCAGGCCCCAGGGGAAGAGCCTTCTCTGTGGCGGCCCCGGCCCTCTGGAACCAACTCCCCCCGGAGATTAGAACTGCCCCTACTCTCCTTGCCTTTCGTAAGCTCCTTAAGACCCACCTTTGTCGTCAGGCATGGGGGAACTGAGACATCTCCCCCGGGCATATACAAATTATGAATGGTATGTCTGTATGTATGTTTGTTTAGAAAATGGGTTTTTAAAAAATATTTTTAAATAGTAATTTAGATTTGTTGTAAATTGTTTTCACTTTGTTGTGAGCCGCCCCGAGTCTGCGGAGAGGGGCGGCATACAAATCTAAATAATAAAATAAAATAAAAATAAATAAAATAAATAAAGAGCAATAATTCCGATATTCCAAGCCACTATAAAAAGCCCTCTACCACAGGGATGCATTTATTCATTCGTTAACATTTTTCTCAGCAGCTCCCAATTGAATCTGGCAGCTTTGCAAACCTGACCCAACACAACACCTGAGCTATTTTGTTTTCAAATAGTGGCGGACAGAATTCCGAGCTATTTTCACGATCTCTTTACCCCTTCTGTTGGGTTAGAAAAAATAAAAAAATAAACATGCATAATTTAACTTTATAAAATATTAAAGCAGGGGTTAATTGCTTTTTATCTACTAGAGTGCACTTACAATCATTGGCTAGAGGGATGCGTGATCACATCTAGTTTATTCCTGAACAAACCACACCATTGGAATATTGCTTCCTTCCTTCCTCTATCAGAAAAAAACCCCCAAGAATTGTCCGTTTGTAAAACTGTAAATTAAGTGGGTAAATGTCCTTGCAGGTTCAGTACCTTTATGTAGCTAAGGGCCAGGGAGGGAAGATATAATTAAAGATCTAAATTTCAGGGCAGGGAAGAGGTGAAAAGAAAGGTTAAGGAGCTAGATTTTTTTCTACCTATGTTGGACCTTACTGGAAAAAATGGGGTGGGAGATGTTATTCTTAGTTCTCTTTGTATATAAAACATTCAAAACCATGGAACAAAATCTCAGCTGAAATGGCTGAAATTATTTTTCTTTCAATAGTTCTTGATTTAATGTCCATCTAGCTTTTTTTATTTGTCCTATCCAGGTAACCCTCCTTGCCTTTCGTAAGCTGCTTAAAACCCACCTCTGCCGCCAGGTCTTTCTTTTTTAAAATAAATAAATAAATTGCAATTCTCCAATTAAAAACAACAACAACAATGTCGTTTGGCGGGGCCCAGGGGAAGAGCCTTCTCTGTGGTGGCCCTGGCCCTCTGGAACCAACTTCCCCCGGAGATTAGAATTGCCCCCACCCTCCTCGCCTTTCGTAAGCTCCTTAAAACCCACCTCTGCCGCCAGGCATGGGAGAATTGAGATACTCTTTCCCCCTAGGCCTTTACAATTTTATGCATGGTATGTTTGTATGTATGTTTTTTTTAAAATAATAATGGGTTTTTAACTGTTTTTAGTATTGAATTATTATTATATGCTGTTTTATTACTGTTGTTAGCCGCCCCGAGTCTGCAGAGAGGGGCG
Organism: Erythrolamprus reginae; assembly: GCF_031021105.1. Taxonomy (NCBI): domain Eukaryota; kingdom Metazoa; phylum Chordata; class Lepidosauria; order Squamata; family Dipsadidae; genus Erythrolamprus; species Erythrolamprus reginae. The sequence continues at coordinate 83,521,260 of NC_091956.1, read as the reverse complement.
GCATACAAATCCAATAAATAAATAAACTACAATCATGTTATGGTCTGCACACGTACCAATGCCCACGTAGATGCTTTCTTTTAATTATTAGATTTGTTACACTGTACATTGTTTTTATTATTGTTGTGAGCCGCCCCGAGTCTACGGAGAGGGGCGGCATACAAATCTAATAAATAAAAATAAATAAATAAATTTCAATATTTAACATTTGGTATATTTGCTAATAAGTCTATTGACATCCACAACATATCTATTCTTGACCAAAACATATGTCTGGAAAAGTAAAATGGGTATTGCTTCTTTATTGGGAATTTCACTTCCAAGCATCAAATATGTCTGTCGTAAAAAAAGGATTTTGGTAATATTTTTCTTCATTTCTTATTCTTTTTTGTTGTTTTATAGTCCAATTACACCTCTCTATAGCATTAAAATCTGCTGTCAAACAAATATTTTCATACTCCAATTCCATTATTTTAGCATGTTGCATAGTTTTGTTGACCTTCATTTGGTGCATAAATTGCTAACAATTGTACTTTTTATCGTGCATTATTATTTCAACCATCAAAATACTACCTTCTTCATCTGCCTATATACATGTATGAATATACTAAATGAACAGTTATAAGCCATAATACCTTGGCAGATATGAAATGCTGAAGAGTTCTGTAGTTTTAGGTTGGAAAATAGAAGTATAAACTTCCCACACAATATTATTTTTTAATGTCTTAGAAAGCTTAGTCTTTGTGTTGGCATAATATTCTCCACAACATCATTAAGTGTCATTAATGCCACTGGGAATTATTGATCAGTTGTCTGAGGAAGGAAGTAGAATAGGTGCTAACATTTAGTTAAATGATTAAATTAGGTCTCATTAGAGGAGGAACGGCAAGCGCAAAACAAGCAAAACTATCTCTGGAATAGATTTGAAAGATTCAAAGTGGCATAACGGATCTTTCCCCGTTTTCATTTTTTACAAGGCTATGATACAGGGAGACTTGAGAATTGGCTGGCTAGTAACACAGTAGTAATACTGTGCTTGGTCTATTTCACTATTTCCCCATCTTGGCAACTTTAAGATTAGTGGATTTGAACACCCAGAATTCTCCCCAGCTAGCACATGCTGTCTGGGGCATTTCTGGGAGTTGCAATCCACCAATCTTAAAGTTACCAAGGCTGAGAAACACCGGTCTGTTTTATTACATCTATTCATTGGTGTTCTGTCGGGCTCTCTGGTAGAATCCTCCCAAAAATTCACAGGTACAAATTTCAGACACACACACGTTTGAAAATTCAAAACAATGTTCTTTATAATGAAAATCCACTTAAACTAAGCCCTCTTTTGATATAGCCAAGAGCACTGGTCTCCAAACAAACTGGTAATTGGTACAAGTCCCTTATCAGTTCTGAGATACTTAGCTTGCAGCTGTGAGGCAATTCACAGTCCTTCTTCTTCCACAAAGTGACACACACTTTGCTCTAGTTTAGTTTCAAAGCGGGGAAAAATCAGCACACAAAGGTCGAAGTCAGTAAAGCAGTCACGAAACACAACGATCAGATAATCCTCCACAATGGCCAAACCCACAGGCTACTATTTATAGCAGCCTCACTAATGACCACAGCCCCACCCAACCACAGGTGGCCTCATTTTCTTTGATAATAATCTCTCAGTTGTTGCTGCCTATGCATCGCTCTCCGCATGCGTGGCTGTATCATTAACTCTTGTTCCGAATCCAAGGAGGAGCTAGATAATTGATCTCCTTCTGAGCTGTCTGCCCCACTCTCCTCCTCCCTGTCACTCATGTTCCTTTTTATGGGTTATTTAATTATTTAAATCCATTTACATAATGTGTAGATTCATGTGTCTGTATGCACACAGACAAGCAAATATATAAATGTGGTCATTGTTTCCAATGTTTTCAAAATATGTACAGCCCTTTTTAATTGGCTCTTTAATAGATTTTTAAACAAGGAAATGTTTAATGTGAAGAAAAGAAGGAAGGAAGGAAGGAGTAAAGAAAGAAAGGAAAGAAAGAAAAAAAGAAAGAAAGAAAGAAAGAAAAAAGAAAGAAAGAAATGGCCTTGCTCCCAGGGACATAGTTGTCCTTTGGAGAATAGGATTATCTCAGAGGGCACATGTACAACAAAGTAATCTTGCTAGGTGTGAATGTTGTCATGTGCAGTGATTGTTGATAAATGAGTCCTCATTCTATTGGCTGCAGCAAATCAAAAATAGAGAGAAAATGAGATGCTCTCCTCACCTGCCAGAGTACATGCTGTTAAGTTAGGCTCAGTATTATACAACACAGTGACATATCTTTTGCAATGGCAAGTTGAAGGAGATTAGGTTTAAAATGAGGGAGAAGGGTGAAATGCAAGACTAGTATCATCTCTGGACCAAATCTAAAGCAAGATAGATAGATAGATAGATAGATAGATAGATAGATAGATAGATAGATAGATAGATAGATAGATAGATAGATAGATAGATAGATGATAGATAGATAGATAGATGATAGATAGATAGATGATAGATAGATAGATAGATGATAGATAGATAGATAGATAGATAGATAGATAGATGATAGATAGATAGATAGATAGATAGATGATAGATAGATAGATAGATGATAGATAGATAGATGATAGATAGATAGATGATAGATAGATAGATAGATGATAGATAGATAGATAGATAGATAGATAGATAGATAGATGATAGATAGATAGATAGATAGATAGATAGATGATAGATAGATAGATAGATAGATGATAGATAGATAGATAGATAGATAGATAGATAGATAGATAGATAGATAGATATCAAAAGTGTTGTGATTAATTTTAAAAAAAATCTCATTGTATTAATGGCCAATCTACAAATAAAGCTATCAGAATATGTAAGCTGTTAACTTTAATGTATCATCAGTGAACCTTAATGATACTAAGTCACTCATTTAAATTCACTTGAACAAGATGTGTGATTCTATGAATTATGGTTTAAAAGATTAGAAATATCATGAAACATTTCTCTCACTTCAATAACAGTGATAGCTTGAAGCAAATAACAGGGCATCTCTTTCAGTCTAGACTTGTCTGTAAATGGAAGGTCTTTACCCTGAAACAGATTGTTGATATCTTTCACCAGTCAATCACTATATTTGGCATACAGATCTTAATTATCCCAGTTGTACTTATACATTGGACTGACCAGATTAAAGGCTTAGGGATGGTTTGATTTGATAATATAATAGTTTACTTGCCCCCAAATAAAAATTGATCTCAATTATTCCCAACAGCTTTCATAAATAATACAAAACCAATTTTGAATTTCATTTCTCATTCATTCAAAATCTAGCCATAATAGCAGAAAATCTCTCTCAAATTATAGTGCTTCAACTAGACTGACGCCTTAGAAAGATAGAGATAATTCTGACTTCCAATGATATTACATACGTGCATACACAAAAATACTGTTTTTACAATAACATATCGGCCCCGGCCCTCTGGAACCAACTCCCCCCGGAGATTAGAATTGCCCCCACCCTCCTCGCCTTTCGTAAGCTCCTTAAAACCCACCTCTGCCGCCAGGCATGGGGGGACGGAGATATTCTTTCTCCCTAGGCCTTTACAATTTATACATGGTATGTTTGTTTGTTTGTAGGAATGTTTGGTTTTACAATAAGGGTTTTTTAGTTGTTTTAGTATTGGATTTATATGATGTTTTTTATTACTGTTGTTAGTCGGCGCAAGTCTACGGAGAGGGGCGGCATACAAATCCAATAAATAAATAAATAAAATAAAATCGTCCCGAGTTCTGACAGGGAAACTCTTAGCCATAGGATCCTCTAACAGTTTATTTTCTATCATTGTAATCAAATCTGCTGATTATCTGCAACCAATAAGGGACTCTAAATGTCCAATAAGATGGCATGATCTGATAAAACAATTAAGCCTTCCTCTCCTTTAAACCTCCACCCCAGATAAAAAGCAACCAAAAAGCACTATTAAATAATGTAATAATATTACAACAATATAATAATAGGATAGGATAGGACAGGACAGGACAGGATAGGATAGGACAATCATGTCATGTAATGTCATGTCACATAGTAATGTAATGCAATAAATATAATATAGTGTAATGTAGCAGAGCATAGCATAGAGTACCGTAGTGTAACGTAATGTAACGTAACAAAGCATAACATAGTTATTTTTGTCATTTACTTTTCATATTTTTAAACTATGCTCACTGACCAGAGGCAATTAATATAAATAACAGTGAAAAAGACTTCCTAGCCCAAATAAAGGACTACTGACACATCAAACAAATTTGGGGAAAAACCTCTCTTGGTGCCACCCTCAAATAGGGTCTGAAAATCCAGCGAAACTCCCAAATTGCATATCAGTTTTTAGTTTTATCTACGGTATGTATCTTTTTATGTATCTATCTATGTATCTATGTATCTATCTATGTATCTATGTATCTATCTATGTATCTATGTATCTATCTATGTATCTATGTATCTATCTATCTATCTATGTATGTATGTATGTATGTATGTATGTATGTATGTATGTATGTATCTATGTATGTATCTATGTATCTATGTATCTATCTATCTATCTATCTATCTATCTATCTATCTACCTACCTACCTATCTATCTATCTATCGTAGTATAGTAGTATAGTTTAAATCTTCCATTAAAGTATATCACACTCCTACCAACTTGTATATTTTATTTATTTATTTATTATTTATTTATTTTATTTATTGGATTTATATGCCGCCCCTCTCCGAAAACTCGGGGCGGCTAACAACAATCGTGAAAATATACAATAAAATCCAATACTAAAAGCAAATTAAAACCCCTTAATGTATAAAAACCAAACATACATACAAACATACCATGTATACAGTTGTAACGGCCTAGGGGGAGAAAAAAGTCTTAATTCCCCCATGCCTGGCGGCAGAAGTGGGTTTTAAGTAGCTTACGAAAGGCAAGGAGGGTGGGGGCAATTCTAATCTCTGGGGGGAGTTGGTTCCAGAGGGTCGGGGCCGCCACAGAGAAGGCTCTTCTCCTGGGTCCCGCAAATTTGTACCAGTTCATAGTGGATTCTCTTACTTCTCCCTCTTTTCTGGAATTATCTGAGATACTGCTCTGTATGGTTGCTCTTCACCTATTTCTAAAATCAGAATATCATCCAAAGTTTATGTATTAAGATAGCAAGGTAGAATATTTTTATAAAATTATTTTCATCATAATGCAGGTCTATGAAAAATATTTTTTGTAATCATCGCAGTTGACCTTGTACTTTTCTGAATTATTTTTTCGTTCTGATTTCAAAAATATATATAGTTTTTTTTCTGTAGCAGATATAGTTTCCATGGAGCAGCATCATTCTTATAAGGTATAGGAAATATACTGGTGACATTAAGAAAGCAGTAATCTACATATCAGAAATAATGTAATAACAAAAAATGCTTCTATATCAGACATTTTATGTGATAGAGCAAAACTAAACATATTTTTGGAATCAGCACATCAAACTCCATAAAACAGACATATTACTTTTGCTGATGGTTTTTTTTCCTAGTTGACCATTGTAATCAAGGTAGAACTTTTTTTAATGGTGGTAACTTGAGGCAATGGAGGTATTTTTTAAAATAAAACTTTCTTGAAGGTTTATTTTTTAAAGGAAATTCTTGCTGGTGGAGAGAGAATCTTTTAATCACAAAGGCTGAGGACTAAATTTGGAATCTCCTACATCGAAATCATGACATGTACCAGGGGATGGTGGCTCCAACATTGTTAATGTCAGAGTCTACATTTATTGATAAAACCCTTCTGTTGTTGTTTTTCAGCAGTTATGACTACAGTCTGTTCTTGAGTAGGTGGCAAAGAGGGATATTTATCCAAATGTATGGAAAATTATTCAGGTGAATTGTGTAAGTGTCATTGACTCAAGGTTCTGAAAATGCATTAGATAATGCGTGGGCTGGAGTGAGAGGATTGAAGGCTATCTGGATGAATTAGGAGCATATAAAAATAAATTGTTTTATAAATGGAACAAGTGAAGACAACTTTAAAGAAAGAAAGAAAACTCTTACATATTTTGACACACGGCTCCGATGGATAAAGTGATTTTGTTGCGTAGTGTATAAAGGTATCTGGACAGCCAGACATAATTACTGACCTTATTTATTTATTTATTTATTTGTGTGTGTGTGTGTGTGTGTGTGTGTGTGTGTGTGTGTGTGTATGCCGCCCCTCTCCGGAGACTCGGGGCGGCTAACAGCAACAATAAACCAGTGTACAATAGTAATTCAATACTAAAAACGATTAAAAACCCATTAATATAAAAACCAGACATACATACAGACATACCATGCATAGAATTGTAAAGGCCTAGGGGGAAAGGGAATCTTAATTCCCCCATGCCTGGCAGCCGAGGTGGGTTTTAAGAAGCTTACGAAAGGCAAGGAGGGTGGGGGCAATTCTAATCTTTGGGGGGTGTTGGTTCCAGAGGGCTGGGGCCACCACAGAGAAGGCTCTTCCCCTGGGTCCCACCAAACGACATTGTTTAGTTGACGGGACCCGGAGAAGGCCAACTCTGTGGGACCTAACTGGTCGCTGGGATTTGTGCGGCAGAAGGCGGTCCCTGAGATAGTCTGGTCCGGTGCCATGACTTTGAATTGTGACCGGAAACTGATCGGCAACCAATGCAGACTGCGGAGTGTTGGTGTAACATGGGCATATTTGGGAAAGCCCATGATTGCTCTCGCAGCTGCATTCTGCACGATCCCCCTCGCCACAGCTGAAAGATGGTTCTCTAATGTGAGCTGTGGATCGAGGACGCCCAAGTTGCGAACCTTCTCTGAGGGGGTCAGTGATTCTCCCCCACATATTTATATACGTTTGTACATTTGAAGATTTTTTAAAGATACTATTGATTATATCCCCTGTCAGGAAATTGCACAATTAAAAAAACCCTAAATTTAAGAAATTAAATCAGATTTGAGCATAAGATTACCAGGATGTGTCCTGGCTATAGAATCCAAGATTTCTTGTAATTGTTTTCCCCATGGAGATCCTTATTCAAGATATTCTTAGATTAATCTTTATATCTTCCACAAAGTGCTTACATCAAAGTCAGGTTATAGGCCTATTTCGATTCTCTGTCAAAACACAATTCTTCTCTAAATGTTTGAATGCACATTTAATACATATTTTGTTGTACAATAAGATACAAAGTACAACAAGAAGGTATTTTTTTTAATCTAATATAAAGCATTCTTGCATACTAAATACAATTTGTTGCAGGCCATTTTCCTAACGCATGCACATATTTCTGTGTATGTTTTTTGCACCCAAGATTTATAACTCAAGCTGTGGGAAAACTGCTATTTTTGACACATAACTGTTCCAGTTTTTATGTCACTTTTAGAGCTGTGAATTTGGTACGCTCAAATGAAAATAAATTACATTGATTTGTCCCATATGGTTCATAGCTTTCCCAGGAAGATATAAGGCTATTCATCTTAAAGGTATCCTTTCCCCAACGTTAAGTTTGCTATCTGATATTTCAACAAAACTCTGCCCCCAGTTTTCCTACCCAGAATAAGCGGAAGAGCTTAGAAATTCTGATTGCACTTTGCTCAAAATACAATGTTTAACCCCATCTGGAACTTTGTCATATCTGGGGGAGGGTGTTTGGAGTTTACCTATACTGGTAGTTTGACCACCAGCTGATCCTGCCTACATACCCTGGTTCATAAGAATATAGAAACATAAGAAGAGCCCTGATGAATCAGGCCAAAGCCCATCAAGTCCAGCGTTCTGTGTCACTCAGTGGCCCACCAATTGTCCATGGGGATCTTGAGCAGAAAGAGAAGGCAAAACATAGAAACGTTAGAAACATAGAAGACTGATGGCAGAAAAAGACCTCATGGTCCATCTAGTCTGCCCTTACACTATTTCCTGTATTTTATCTTACAATGGATATATGTTTATCCCAGGCATGTTTACGTTCAGTTACTGTGGATTTACCAACCACGTCTGCTGGAAGTTTGTTCCAAGGATCTACTACTCAAATAATATTTTCTCATGTTGCTTTTGATCTTTCCCCCAACTAACTTCAGATTGTGTCTCCTTGTTCTTGTGTTTCCTATTAAAATCACTTCCCTCCTGAACCTTATTTAACCCTTTAACATATTTAAATGTTTCGATCCTGTGCCCCCTTTCCCTTCTGTCCTCCAGACTATACAGATGGAGTTCATGAAGTCTTTCCTGATACGTTTTATGCTTAAGACCTTCCACCATTCTTGTAGCCCGTCTTTGGACCCATTCAAAACCCTCCCTTTCCCTTGACCCCCAACAAATGGGACCCAAGGGAATCCTGCCTGCCTCAACCAACCTAGAGGCGGCACATGGACATCTGTTTCAATAACCATCAATACACTTGGCATCCATGAATCTGTCTAATCCTGCCTTGAAGCTATCCAGACTGACAGCTGTCAAGACCTCTTCTGGAAGTGAATTCGATAAACCAAGGACCCTCTGGGTGAGGAAATATTTCCCTTGATTTGTCCTCACTTTCTTACCTATGAGCTTTAGGGAGGGCCCCCTTGTCCTAGTATTGTGTAATAGAGAAAAGAATTTTTCTCTATCCACTTTTTCTATCCCACGCATGATTTTATACACTTTGATCAGCTTATATTTTTAGGATTGCTCATACTTAAATAAAAAAATAGTTTGGAAGAAGTGCTTTGGACCATGCGTAAGTGCAGCAGTTGTGTTATTCATTAACCAGCCACTTTTCTTTAAGCTCTTGTGGAAGGTTGGGGAAAAGGGGGGATGGGAAGAAATCTTTATTGAATAGCAGAATGGTTCTCGGTTTGCTTTCCCCCCGAAAGTGCCTCTTCCAAATCATTTTCAAAATATCCTCTATTATACATACCCCATTAAAGAAATTAAGATTTTGATAGTTGTGGGCTATAACGGGCTATTATATTTCACGTAAATGTGTTGCAATTCGTGATATGTGCTGTGGGAGAATGTTAAGGACTCTTTTAATCCTACTGTTGGCTTCGCGCTGTTGCATATTTAAAGATACTTTATGAATGCGTAAGTTACAACTGGGTCTACATACCAGAAGGAGTCACTGTAAATATTGATGAGGCTGAGTCAGGCCATTTGCTTATTTGGTTCATTTCTATGCTCACCAGCTTCTCCGTCCTGGCGTTTTTACTCAAATGTGAAGGACTCTAGCGGCCTCACATTCTCCATTGACATAGAAACATAGAAGACTGACGGCAGAAAAAGACCTCATGGTCCATCTAGTCTGCCCTCATACTATTTCCTGTATTTTATCTTAGGATGGATATATGTTTATCCCAGGCATGTTTAAATTCAGTTACTGTGGATTTGCCAACCACGTCTGCTGGAAGTTTGTTCCAAGGATCTACTACTCTTTCAGTAAAATAATATTTTCCCATGTTGCTTTTGATCTTTTCCCCATTGTCAACAGTCAACCTCTGGACGATGCCACTGGACTATGCTGACAGGCAGTGTGCAGTAATGGGCAGCCAAAACTTTTACTGCCACACTGTGCGTGTGGCTTATTTTGTGGGTGTAGCTTAATGATCATGCGACTGGGTAGGAGTGGCTTGCCGGCCATGTGACCATCATCGCTCAATTGAACTGTTAAGTCCTCAACTTGCAACCTTACCAATGTCGCTCGCTGGGGAGACAATTTGCTTTGCGTTTCCTGCGCTCTCCTTCCTAAATCACCCCCCCACCTCAGGCTGAGTAGATAGACGAACGGGTGCTGCCAGAAGCATAAATACTGCCAGCGCCGCTTCCACGCACACCTTCTGTTTGCACCTCAGGTGGGAGGTGGCCACGTGAGGCTGGAGGAGGAGAGAGGGAAGCTCGTCCGAGGCCAGGAAGGAGGAAAGAGGAAAAAAGCAAGGAGTGCAGACGCAGCAGCAGAGGAAAAAAGGAGAGCCAGGCAGGATAGAGGGAAGCTCATTGAAGCCAGGAAGGAGGAAAGAGGAAAAAAGCAAGGAGCGCAGATGCAGCAGCAGAGGAAAAAAGGAGAACCGGGCAGGATAGAGGGAAGCTCGTCCAAAGCCAGGAAGGAGGAAAGAGGAAAAAAGCAAAGATTTTCGAACTGTAGGCTAGACTAGAAGACCTCCAAGATCCCTTCCAACTATGTTATTCTGTAAAACGCTGCTATTCTGTAAGACACTTTAGTTTAAATTCTTTGTTATAGGTATTTAGCAATTTGAGGAAAGAAATAGTTATTGCTAATACATTTTAGGAATCAGTATTTTCCCCAATGGCACCAGATAAAATTTCAGCACAGTGTATGTTATAATTAAACATGTATGAAATGCTTAGACTTCCTAAAATCTAGGAAGTCTATTAACAATGATGTAACCTAATGATTGTTTTTAATTTTATTTATTGGTTATCCTCTTCATTCTAATTCATTCTATCCTCCTTAAGTTACTTGCCTATCCAATCTGCCTTTTATTATAATTATTATTTATTGGATTTGTATGCCGCCCCTCTCCGCAGACTCGGGGCGGCTAACAACAATGATTTAAAAAAACGACATGTAACAATCCAATTTAATAAAACAACTAAAACCCTTATTATAAAAAACCAAACATACACACAAACATACCATACATAACTTGTAATGGCCTAGGGGAAAGAATATCCTAACTCCCCCATGCCTGGCGACAAAGGTGGGTCTTGAGTAATTTGTGAAAGACAAGGAGGGTGGGGGCCGTTCTAATCTCTGGGGGGAGTTGATTCCAGAGGGCCGGGGCCGCCACAGAGAAGGCTCTTCCCCTGGGGCCCGCCAAACGACATTGTTTGGTCGATGGGATCCGGAGAAGGCCAACTCTGTGGGACCTTATCGGCTGCTGGGATTTGTGCGGTAGAAGGCGGTTCTGGATGTATTCTGGCCCATGTCTTCCATTTTTATAAGTGGATTGTGAATAAAAATCCTAATTTTATTTTTAATAAAAATCCTAATTTTATTTTAATAAAAGTCCTAAAGTGAAGAGAAAACAAGGGTTATATTTGACCAAAAGGACAAAGAAAGGAAGATCTTAAGTGGTGAATGAAGTAAGAAAGTAATAAAACATTCTAGAAGAGGCCATGACTGGCTATCTGCCTATTTTGTGCAGCAACATTTTGAACTGGAAAATTTTCTCAAGCTTTACATTAAAAAAAAAAAAATTTGTAATGTGCTGTCCTATACCTCCTTCAAGCCACCTGTTATCTTGTCAAAATTCCCTTAATATATATTCCTCTATAAGCAGGTTGGTAGAATGGGGAGTGAAGGGAACATATTATTTGATGTTTATCTGCAAAACCTATTTGCTTTTCTCTTGTTACTTGTTCTTGCTAAGGCACACAAAGAACTTCACAGTTTTCCAGATTGTATCATAGGACAATATTACTTCATCTGAATAGGACCGGAGGGAATGAGAGACAGCAAACATAATCAGAAAAATAGGAAAATGAGAATATATCCACAGTGTTATGTTTCTGTTCATTACACTGTGACTACCAATAGCAAACAGTTGGGGGAAATGTTATCTAAATGGTGTGAGTTTGTATTTCAGTAGCCACAATAATATTTATAAAAGCAAGAATGAGCAAACTTTCTGGTTCCAAAGTAGCAAGTCATATTCGAAATGAACATATTAAATTTAAGTTCCCTTTTAAAGATTTCCAAGGAGTGTTTTACTACTTTCAGAAGTTTTTCATTTCCTTTTGGCTATAATTCAGATCATTATAATTTTATGTATGGCTACTCAGGTCTTGCGGAGATTAATAATAATGATAATAATGATAATAATAATAATAATAATAATAATAATAATAATAATAATAATAATTATTATTATTATTATTATTATTAGATTTGTATGCCGTCCCTCTCCAAAGAGTCGGGGCGGCTGAGAGCAAGGAAAACTTACATCACAATGGATTTTGTTGGATTTTATCAAGCCAAATGATGCACATTTATCCAAATCATTCTAATAATTATCTATCTATCTATCTATCTATCTATCTATCTATCTATCTATCTATCTATCTATCTGTCATCTACCTACCTACCTACCTACCTACCTATCTACCTACTCACCCACCCAAAAACCAACCAACCAACCATCCATCTATCTAATCCACACCCACCCACCCACCTATCATCTGCCTGCCTGCCTGCCTGCCTGCCTGCCTATCTATCTATCTATCTATCTATCTATCTATCTATCTATCTATCTATCTATCTATCTATCGTATAATTTAGTGTTCAGTGAGACTTGGTCCCAGGTAAATATGCCTAAAATGTAGTCTTTGTTGCAATTCTGTATCACTTTTCCAAGAATTATGACTTATGAAGTAACTAAGATCTCACTTTCAATCAGTTGCAAAAAAAATAATATTACTTAATTTCCCTATCCTTGCTCTATTCTTGGCTTTGAAGTAACATTGTAAAGATGTTGCTGTTTGGATATTCCTTCTGCTTGGAGACAATATGATTTTATTACTGAAATATTTTTAATGCTACTCTATGTATATTTCGTAGAACTTTATCAATGCATGTACTGAATATAGAATGAATATTTCACAAGGCCAGCCCATTAAAAAAAACCTTGCCAATAAAACCCATCAATAAAACCCAGCTTTTACATTTTGTCTGTTGTTTTATAACATGCTCAAACTAAAACAGCAAGAAAAAGTCATGTTCCCCTTTCAGTACCTTTATACATTTTACAAAACAACTCAACCTGATCTGGAAAGTACTGTGAGTGACTCAGAACTTTCTAGCACTCCATAAAATGTCAGGTTGATTAAAGGAATAGGGAGAAGAGCTTTCCAGTTCAATCCAGACAAGAAGCTTAATGAGAAATATTATCTCTACCTTTATTGTAAGGTTATATCAACAGAATCTTGCAAATTTGAAAGTACCACTCCAACCCTTCGCTTTTGCTCTCCAAAAAAACCTAAGGAAAGTATCAGATGTTTTTGCAGTTGGTAATTTTGTCTATTGTTTATTCTGTAGTTCTTCCTCCGGTGTCGCAGGTCATTCTCACTTACTGTTCCGGTTATCTATCAAAATTGGCTTAATTAGAACCGTAGTAAGACATCATTTCTATACTTCTGGAAAATGCCAGATGTTGCAGTGATCCCTCCCCCTGCCAACTGCCTATCACTGTAAATTTAATTTCCATACTTCCCGCGCTAATGAATGGAACATAATGTGAAGAGCTTTCCAATATTTTTTTTTTTTTGTCGGTAACAATTGAGGAGGAACAAGTAATGAAGGACACAAAACAGCCTTTGTAGGTAATATTTGATCTTGAGTGTTACATCACTTTAAGGAAACAGTTTAGAGAAAGATAGCATCTGAATGAAGTATGAAAATAATGTCTCTCTTCGTAAGTCTTGGTTTCCAGTCCCTTAATCATCTTGGTTGCTCTTTTTGCACCTTCTCCAGAGTGTCAATGTCTCTTTTGAAGTGTGGTGACCAGAACTGAATGCAGTACTCCAGGTGTGGTCAGACCAGGGCATAGTAGAGTGGTATTAAGACTTCCCTGGTCTTGGAGTGTATCCCCCTGTTGATGCAGCTTAGGATTGTGTTGGCTTTTTTAGCTGCTGCTGCACATTGTTGGCTCATGTTTAGTTGATTGTCCACCAAGACTCCGAGGTCTCTTTCGCAGTCGCTACTGCTAAGAGGGGTTTCTCCCAGGTTGTATGTGTGTCCAGGGTTTTTTCTGCCTAGGTGAAGGACTTTTCTCTTGTCGATGTTAAACATCATTTTGTTGGTGTGGGCCTACTGTGTTAGTCTGTCTAGGTCTTTCTGTAATTTGAGCCTGTCTTCTAGGGTGTTGGCTACCCCTGCCAGCTTGGTGTCCTCTGCGAATTTGATCAGTTGCCCTTCTATTCCCTTGTCCAAGTCGTTGATGAAAATGTTGAAGAGCACAGGGCCCAGGACTGAACCCTGTTGTACCCCACATTAAGAGGGGGGGGGAGTTTAAATTTTGTTTCAAATGCCTGATCCCAAAGCTTACGTCTCCTAAGACTGATTAATTTGAAAACTCAACAAAATGGGGAAATAAAGCAGAGCTTGGAAGTCTTTGTGTAATTGGCTACTTTATCGTGTTTCTTCTTTGCAAGGAAATGTAAGCATTGGGCAACTTCGAAGTGAAAGAATATGTTAGCTAGAGAAAAATTTCAAGTCTGTATCATTGTAGCTTAGTGTAGCTGTGTAAAAATGCTGCTGAATTGGATCAGAATGTCCAACAGCATGTATTAATGTAAGATTTGACATATTTGAACAGCACAATAATTTGGAAGGTTTTGTGGTTAGCTCTGCCCCAGCTCCTGCCCCAAGGAATGTGGAGGTGGAGGAAACATCCACATGCCACAGGCCTGTTTTGCTCCCGATAGCTTCTGCCGACGAAGTCTCCTCTGATCAAGGAAGCGTGAGTGACAGAGAAGAGGGAAGTTTGGCAGACAGCCCAGGAGGAGATCAATCATCCTTATCATCCTTGGATTCTGAACAAGAACTTATGACGGACCCACGCATGCGTAGAGTGATGCATAGGAGAGAACAACTGAAGGATTATTACAGGAGATAAGTGAGGCCACCTGTGGTTGGGTGGGGCTGCTGTAATTTGTACTACAGATAAAAAGAGCAGCATGTTGATTTAGCCTTGTGGAAGTTTATCTGATTCATAGTTTCGTCAAGATTGTGGTTTTGCTGTTTCCCTGTTCAAGATTGTGTGTAGACTTTCTGGATTTTGGAATTTGGACTCAATTTCCCAGTTACTGGGTGAGAAATTGGATTTCATTTAACCTGTGCCTTGTGTGTACCAGAAAATCCCTTTGACATTTAAAAAGGGAGTTTTTTCTTCTTTTCTGTTGATAAAGACTTTTGGTTTTCCTTCTATCATGTGGTATGTGTCTTTCTGGACTAATTGCCCTGTAATTACGGGCGGTTGGGACACGCCGGCAGAACAGAAGGGTTATGTCATTTAAAGATCATTCAAAATGCAACTTGCATTGACTCAATATTTATGCATAATTTAATCCCATAATTGGTTGATAAGAGAATTCTTACTGTCAGTCAGTTGATGATTCAAGATAATTTGAACCAAAAATTTATTGGAATGAAGACAAAATTGATCAGAAGAGTCACATTGGACCACATAAAAACAGTACTCACTTCCCATTTTTTTCATAGTTGATAGCTTTTTGGTGTTTCCTGCAACTCTGCTAATCAACAGAACTACTTCAGATTAGAATGGTTTATGAAGGTTCTTAGAAAGCAGATAAGGTTCTACTGTTTTCTCTTTTTTAACAATCCATGCTGCCTCTGCCTTTTCATTTCCTGTTTTCCTTGTTTGTCCTTGCTACCCTGATTTATGTCTGAGCTATAGACATAATTCTATAAGAAGGATGAGTGCGGTGCTACTCCTGATAGAATCAACAGTGCCTTGTCTTTGATCCTGCAGGAAACATGGGAATTGTCTACATGTTCTCCTTGCTACAGCATGCAGAGATAACATTACTAAATTGTTGAAGATATGTTGCGTCATCCATTCTCCAAATTGTCACTGATCCACTTAAAAATATCTTCTGATTTAATTTCTCACTCTGCTTCAGTGAAGGGCTGCAAAAAATTTTTTACTACCACACTGTGGGCATGGCCTATTTTGTGGGTGTGGCTTGCCAGCCATGTGACTAGGTGGGAGTGGCTTGATGTTCATGTGACCAGATGGGAGAGGCTTGATGATCATGTGACTGGGGGTGGCTTAAAGGTCATGTGACTGGCTTAAAGGTGGCCAAATTGATGTCACTCACGTCAAGGGTTTGGGTTAGGGTTTGAGTGCCGGCCTCTCCTTGCCTCAAAGAGATACAATTTCCCTACTTATTTACTATTTCGGAACATCCAAAATATACTATTTAATATTATGTATATATGCCATATGTGTACATACATATTACAAACAGGCACACACACAAATACATTATCTACTATATAAACCAGTCATGGCGAACCTGTGGCACGGGTGCCACCGTTGGCACGAGGAGCCGTATCTGTTGGCACGCGAGCCATTGCCCTAGCTCAACTCCAGCATGCAGGTGTGTGCCAGACAGCTGATTTTTGGCTTGCACAGAGGCTCTGGGAGGGTGTTTTTGGCTTCCAGAGAGCTTCCAGCAGGATGGGGGAGAGCAATTTTACCCTCCTCCAGCTCTAGGGAAGCCTTTGGAACCTAGGAAGGGTGAAACACAAGCCTACTGGGCCCACTAGAAGTTGGGAAACAGGCCGTTTCTGGCCTCCAGGGGGCCTCCGGGGGATTGGGGAAAGCTGTTTTCGCCCTCCCTGGACATAGAATTTTGGGTGTGGCCACTCATGCATGCGCGATATCATGCGCGCACATTCTTTCGGGCCCAGAGGAAAAAAAGGTTCACCATCACTGATATAAACTGTATTTGTATGTACACACACACACATGTATGCACAGCTCTTCTAAAATTATACACATTCAACCTTCCTAATGAAGGAAATGGAGCCCCTCCCTTATGACACCAGGTTGCAATGCCTTGGTCTCTTCAGCCTTGAATGACGGCGTTTAAGGGGTGACTTGATCGAAGTGTATAAAAACCTTTGCCTGTTTTTCTTACTTTGAATGTTCCGGGCAGGCTGGCAGAGGGATGGGGAGAGTGTGCGCCGGCCCGCACGCCTGACATTGAAAATCACTTTCGCCAGCCTCCGGAGAACGAGAGAGAGTGAGAGCGACAGAGCAAGATAGAGAGAAAGTGAGAAAGAGAGAGAGAGAGAAAGAGGGGGGAGAGAAAGAGATAGCAAGAGAGAGAGAACGAGAGAGAGAAAGAGTGAGAGAAAGAAAACAAGAGAGAAAGAGTGAGCAAGAGAAAGCAAGAGAGAGAGAGAAAGAAAACAAGAGAGGGCCGGGGGAGGGCTTGCCCAGGGTGTGTGGCCATGGTGGGCATGGCACAGGATTTGTGGGGCAGTAGTTTTAAAATGGCAGGGGGGCCCCAGACACTTAGGCTGTATGGGGCCCCCAAATTCCTGATGGCAGCCCTGCCTATTAGTCTATTTGCGCTTGCAGGCTTTCGAACTGCTAGGTAGGTAGGAGCCAGGGTAAATAACTGGAGATTTCCCCATTGCACAGAACTCAGGTCAACACTCCAGCTGACAAACTGAGCATCTGTAACCATTGAACCATCGTGCCCCAGTAGTAAAGACTAAAATCACAAGTATCAATGATGTACCAGTAGACTATCTTCATGTCAAGTGTGGAATTGAAATAGTGGCCCATTGGAAATTAATTTCACTGTTTATATGGATTTGAAGATATATTTTTTTCTCATTTACTAAAAATAGTCCTAATCAAACTAGATCTGGAGAGTGTGAACTTTTACTCCCAGAATTTTTCAGGCAATTTGGCCCATCCCTGGAAATTATCTGAATTGATCCACACATTTGAAGGGCATCCAGATTGGGGAGACTGATTTAAATCATTCCCTCCGAAATGCATTTTCAGCTTTATCTAATTATATGGTAGCTTTCCCTGAACTTCTCTTCCTGACCTTTAACAGAATGAGAACTGCAGCAATTGCAATTTTTTTGTTTTTAATTTCATGTCTGCGGTGTGGTCAAAAAAAGAGCATTAATTATTGCTTAAGTTCAAAATTAATTACAGTGGTCCTTCTACTTAAGAACTTTTCTAGATAAGAACTGGGTGTTCAAGATTTTAAGATCTACTTAAGAACCATTTTCTACTTAAGAACCGGAGCCCGGAAAAATTTCCCAGGAAATTTGAGAGCAGCATGAAGGCCCAGCCAGTTTCCTGCCATTCCCCCTTTAATCCTGGCCATCTCATGCATTTTTGGGCTGCCAGAGGAGCCTTTTGGTGGTGCTTAGGGAGGCTTTGGCAGTCCAGAGTGAACGAAGCATTTTCCTTCCTCTGGGCGCTTGGAGAGGGAATAAACCTTTGCTAGCGCCCAGAGAAAAGAAACGCTCCCTTCGCTCTGGGCAGCTGAGGAGTCACCACAGCGAAGGAAAAGCGCCGGCTACAAAGCGAGCGAGCAAGCGAGAGGAGAGGGCAGCCCTTCAGCATGGGAAGGAAGAGGAAGCAGGTAGCAGCAGCAGCAGCCAGTGTATGGGAAGCAGTGTATAGGAGGCAAATGCTCCTCCTCGCTGCTTCAGAGTCCCTCTTTTTTTTTAAGCCTTAAAGTTTTGGATGGTTTTTATTCCACTCACCTCACCTTCTTCCTTTGGCAGCGACTGTCCTCCTCCTCCTCCTCCTCTTCCTCCTCCTCCTCCCACCCAAATTCCGAGCTTTTATTTCTTTCCTAATGGGTTTGCACGCATTATTTGCTTTTACACTGATTCCTATGGGGAAAAATTGCTTCTACTTACAAACTTTTCTACTTAAGAACCTGGTCACGGAATGAATTAAGTTCTTAAGTAGAGGTAGCACTGTACCTCCAATCCAGTGGCTGTATCTTCAAAATGTCTCTTTTCAGGTACAGGATTATTCCATATTACTGAAACCATCTATGTACTGTTTTAAACTATTTAATGGCATCTAGATCAATTATCTGTGGACCTTACCTGCTACTTTTTAGGAAAATGAATTTTCCGAATGAAATGATTTAATAGTAGTGATTCATTTACATCAGAGTGTGGGAGAAAATGGAAAGAACAGGCGATGCAAAGAGAGGAACATAAGTGCAGCCATGTTTGTGCTGTTATATAACCATTGTTTCTTCATTGCTTATTTGACCCCTATGACAATCATTGTGTTATACCACATGATTCTTGACAAATGTATATTTTTCTTTTATGTACGCTGAGAGCATCTGCACCAAGACAAATTCCTTGTGTGTCCAGTCACACTTGGCCAATAAAATTCTATTCTATTCTATTCCATAATTTATTGTATAATCAAATGACCTTCTGTACACTTGTATGCATGCAGAAATGAACATTCATTTGTCAGCTAAATATATATTTTGTACAAACCAGGATACATATTGTGGAGAAAATAGGAAACATGTTTAGGGGATTTTCGCTGAAGGGAAATGTTCAGTGTTTACCATAAGCAACATGGGAAAGAACAAATTCAACATACAACACAGTGTAAGGAGAAAAACATGTTTTGTCATATAAAAGCCTGATGCTCAAATATGTAATTTTGCCTTCTTGGGTTGGCGAGTGTTTTCTTCACTCCTTGGAGGTCCTTTGATCAAAGTATAATAGAAGCCTGCTTCTGTTCATTTGGACTCCTGCATTACTTGTGTAATGTGAGGACAAATCAAGGGAAATATTTCTTCACCCAGAGGGTCATTGGTTTATGGAATTCACTTCCAGAAGAGGTCATGACAGCTGTCAGCCTGGATAGCTTCAAGGGAGGATTAGACAGATTCATGGATGCCAAGTGTATTGATGGTTATTGAAACGGATGTCCATGTGCCGCCACTTGAGTAGCATTTGTTGGGGGTCAGGGAAAAGGGAAGGTCTTGCCTTCTCTTTCTGCTCAAGATCCCCATGGACAATTGGTGGGTTCGATGGGCTTTGGCCTGATTCAGCATGGCTCTTCTTATGTTCTTAGAAACATAGAAACATAGAAGACTGACGGCAGAAAAAGACCTCCTGGTCCATCTCGTCTGCCCTTATACTACTTCCTGTATTTTATCTTAGGATGGACATATGTTTAAATTCAGTTCCTGTGGATTTATCTACCACATCTGCTGGAAGTTTATTCCAAGGATCTACTACTCTTTCAGTAAAATAATATTTCCTCATGTTGCTTTTGATCTTTCCCCCAACTAACTTCAGATTGTGTCCCCTTGTTCTTGTGTTCAAGGGGACACAATCTGAAGTTAGTTGGGGGAAAGATCAAAAGCAACATGAGAAAATATTATTTTACTGAAAGAGTGGTAGATCCTTTCAGTAAAATAATATTTTCTCATGTTGCTTTTGATCTTTCCCCCAACTAAGTTCCCCCAACTATGGTAAATCTGAGTGCTATTGCTATGGTATATATATACAGTATATATTTCGTGAATATGATGCAGTATACAAGGTGCGTAGCAATGCCATGCTTTCTACAGGTAACCTCGTTGCATATTTGTGAATAAGGTATGTTTGCAAATACTTGCTCCAAGCATCCAATCCTCATCCTAAATCCAGTATATTGCTATTGTTTTGGAATTCATCATTGCTTTGGGGAAAGAGGGATTTGCAACCATATTGTATTGAGGCTTCTGAGCAATGAATCCTAAAAACATTTGAGGGTACTTTTTGGGAGGCTAATTTCGAAAGGATAAGCAACGTGAATTGCTAAACATGCAACAAATCAACATCTTAAACAATGCTCTGAATCACCTGGGGGCCAAGTAGAACAGATTAATATGAAATCTATAGCATGATATTGGAGCAGTTGCCAATAGCAACCACCAGAATCCCGCTGTGTGCCTTCATTTGCAGAGCTCACCTTTATTACATAGCAGAATGCTTGTATTATTCTCAGCTAAATCCTCTCTCTCTCTCTCTCTCTCTCTCTCTCTTTCACGGGCTAATCAGAGCCTCAAGGTGACTGTGTCTCTTTCAGCTGAGCAAAATTTTTTTTTTACCTTTTATTGAATTACAGCCTTGGTTGGTAAGGGAGTTCAATGTTGAAACAAAAAGCTATGCTTTTCTGTTCAACTGCAGCAGGAAAAAGGGCAGGAGTTGGAAAGCTGTCACCTTTTTTCCTCTAGGGCAGTGATGGCAAACCTATGGCAGAGGTGCCACAGGTGACACATGGAGCCATATCTGTTGGCATGCGAGCTGTTGCCATAACGCAGCTCCAACATGCATGTGTGTGCCAACCAGATGGTTTTTTGGCTGGCACAGAGGCTCTGAAAGGGCATTTTTGGATTCCAGAGAGCCTCCAAGGGGATGGGACGGGGCATTTTTACCCTCCCCTGGCTCCAGCGAAGTTTGTATCTGTTGTGGGCTCTTGTGTTGTTGTGGTTGAAGCTGAAGTAGTCTTTGACAGGCAGGACGTTGCAGCATAGGATCTTGTGGGCAATACTTAGATCATGTTTGAGGCGTCTTCCTCAAGATTATTCTCACACTCCATTATATAATCAATACAGTGGTACCTCGTGATATGAACCCCTCGTCATACGAACTTTCCCAGGGTTCGGAAATTTTTTGCCTCTTCTTCTGAACTTTTTCCGTCTTATGAACCCGCCGCCGAACACCGAATCCGGAAGTTTGGCAAAAGTTTGGGTGGCCGCCGAGAAGCCCCACGTTTTGTCCGGCCAGGAAGGACGTCTTCGTGACATCAAAGCTCCGCCCATGGAATTCCCTATTGGGATTCCCCACCTCCGTTTGAGCCTCCCGACCGGCCCGACAGCTCCGTGGCTCTTTTGCAAAGCTGACAGCCAGGCAGCAGGGCTTCTCAGCGTCCTCCTGAACCCGAACGCCAAATCCAAACTTTTGCCGAACTTCGGTTTTCGGCGTTCGGGAAAACACCGAGAAGCCCCCTGGCTGTTTCAAAAGGCGACAGCCTATCGGCGGGGCTTCTCGGCGGTCTCCTGAATGCTGAACCCGGAAGTTGGGCAAAAGTTCAGGTTTGGCGTTCGGGTTTGGGAGGACACTGAGAAGCCCCCCGGCTGTTTCAAAAGGTGACAGCTGGGTGGCGGCGCCCAGTGGAGCGCCATTTTTGCAGGGGGGGGGGTTTCTTGCACGGATTAATTGACTTTACATTGTTTCCTATGGGAAACATTGTTTCATCTTACAAAGTTTTCGCCTTCCGAACCTCCTCCGGGAACCAATTAGGTTCGTAAGATGAGGTATTACTGTATTTGATCCATCAAGATACCTAACTCCAAATGCTTCTGCAATGTATGATCTCCCTTAAGTGACACTAATGAAGGTTATTTGAACCTTCCTGATTCTTGATACCGTGCAATAAGATGTTTAATATTTCTCTTACCTTTGGGTTTCTAAAAATTGGATAATCTTTTCCTCACCCCCCAAACCTAGCCAAATTTAACTGTGTTGTGCAGTAAAGAAAGTTGGCACATGTTTGAAGTGGTTGGAATGAACAAAGACCCATCTCTGATGATGTCAGTGTGTACACTTCATTGTCTAATTTGCTTCAAGGCTGTTACAGGCAAAGCTGTACATTCGCCCTCCAGAAGGAATTCTTATGTAGTTGAAAATTAGGTACCCAAGTAATTTGTCATCTAATTTTAATTTGCCTGATTAAGTTTTCTTTAATGCAGTGGGAGAAGGAAGCTGTCATGGAAAATAACAGGCAAAAGATGAAAGATGTCCAGGGTGGAACTTAGCCCATGTTATTTATTTATTTGTTAGATTTTAATTTAATGTGCCTTATTTAGACTCCAGAGAGCTTACAATAAAATTCATACACTGCATAAAATACACAACGCAAACGTAAAAAACATTTTTTTTGATTAGTCCAGCTAAATGTGAATGTTTGACAGACAGATAGACTGTCAGACAGACAGACAGACAGACAGACAAAGATAGATAGATAGATAGATAGATAGATAGATAGATAGATATGAGAGAGAGAGAGATGATAGATAGATAGATAGATAGATAGATAGATATGAGAGAGAGATATGATAGATAGATAGATAGATAGATAGATAGATAGATAGATAGATAGATAGATAGATAGATATGAGAGAGAGAGATGATAGATAGATAGATAGATAGATAGATAGATAGATAGATATATGAGAGAGAGAGAGATAATAGATAGATAGATAGATAGATAGATAGATAGATAGATAGATAGATAGACAGACAGACAGATAGATAGATAGATAGATAGATATGAGAGAGAGAGAGAGATATGATAGATAGATAGATAGATAGATAGATAGATAGATAGATAGATAGATAGGTATGAGACAGAGAGAGATGATAGATAGATAGATAGATAGATAGATAGATAGATAGATAGATAGATATGAGAGAGAGAGAGAGATGATAGATAGATAGATAGATAGATATGAGAGAGAGAGAGATGATAGATAGATAGATAGATAGATAGATATGAGAGAGAGAGAGAGAGAGAGATGATAGATAGATAGATAGATAGATATATGAGAGAGAGAGAGAGAATAGATAGATAGATAGATAGATAGATAGATAGATAGATAGATAGATAGATAGATAGATAGATAGAGAGATAGATAGATAGATATGAGAGAGAGATAGATGATAGATAGATAGATGATAGATAGATAGATGATAGATAGATAGATGATAGATAGATAGATGATAGATGGATGGATGGATGGATGGATGGACGGATGGAGGATGGACGGATGGAGGATGGACGGACGGACAGACAGACCGACATAAAACCAGATTTCTTTTACCTTTGCCCACATATGTGTTGCATGGAAAGAAACAGCTCTCTTCTATAGCATGCATAAAAAAAATAGCTAAGCCATTTCAAAGGAAAATAACAGAACTTAAGTATGCTCTGTAAAGCTGGAGTTAAATTAATAATGCTATGGTTACTGGCAAAGCATTTACTTTGTATTGAGATGTTATTTAAGCTTGAGTTCCAGCTACTTGCAACATTCTCCAAAATTGAGATGTGAAGTTTTAGAGCAGTGCTGCTTAACATTGGATGATAATTTTGGGTGATGTTCAACTCCCAGGATTCCCTAGCTGACATGCCCACCCATTACCCAATTGCCAATGGGTGCGTTTATTACATTTATACATGCTACCAGCAATGGGCTGCAGCCAGAACAATCCTGGTTGCGCAGTCCTGGTTGGGGGAAACAGAGGTGGGCATGCATCTCCACATTACCGATGTGTGCTTGCATGAGATTCAGCTTCTATACATGTGCAGTAAGTGGAATCTATTGCAGGCGCATACATTGGCATGAGATTCAGCGCATAAAGCAAAATATTGCATGAGAACGCTTGTGCGCAAGAGATTTTGCCGATTTTTGGCCTTATTTTTTTCCTTCCACACATGCGCGGAAGCAAAGAAATTACTGATAATTGGTGAAATCTCGCACCCACGAGTGTCCTCACGCAAGATTTCGCATCCTGCACATGCACAGAATAATGATAATAATGATAATAATAATGATAGTGATAGTGATAATGATAATGATAAAGATGATGGTGATGGTGATAATAATAATAATAATAATAATAACAACAACAACAATAATAATAATAATAATAATAATAATAATAATAATAATAATAAACAACTTATTTGACTTGTATGCCGCCCCTCTCTGAAGACTTGGGGTGGCTCACAACAACAATAAAACAATGCAGATAGAAATCCAATAATTAAAACCGTAACTAAATCCCATTATCTTAAAAACAATCGATACTACACAATCATGACCACTCATTTTAATGGTCAGAGGAGGGGATACATTAGTTGCCCCATGCCTGGCGACGTAGATAGGTCTTCAGGCTCTTGTGAAAGGCGAGGGAGATGGGAGCAGTTCGAATCTCTGGAAAGAGTTGATTCCAGAGGGCCAGGGCCACCACAGAGAAGGCTCTTCCCTAGACCCTGCCAGACGACATTGTCTGGTCGACGGACCTGTAGAAGGCCAACTCTGTGGGACCTAATCAGCCGCTGGGATTTATGCGGCAGAAGGCAGTCCAGTAAGCCAAATTCATGCCAGCGTGCATACTTGCACACCCGATATGCATCCGCGCCCATCACTGAGAGTGCACCATCATGCTAAGGTAGAGTGATAAAAGAGGATAAATCTACTGTATGGGCAACAGCCCAAGTATTTGCTTAACGCATAAAATCCCACCAATGTTTTTATTCCGATTCAACATCGTTCAGTGATTTCTTTTAATTAGGTTAAGGAAAGACAGATAGTGCCTGGAGCGATATGTAGATGAGATCCTATTTGGAAAGCTTTATAGAAGAGTTATTAAAAAGAATGCAACGCTCCCAATAGTACACGTGTGACTTAGAAATTAAATTAGAAGGCCAAATATTGCCAGCAAAAAAAAAAAAAATTCTACCATGTTTCCCTGAAAATAAATCCTTCCCCAAAAATACAATTTCCTTAGGGTTAGAAGTAAGTCAGAAGTAAGGTTAGGGATACAGAGCTGGAAATCAGGTAAGATGTAAAGAGGAGTAGTATGGTTCACATTATAAGTAATGTGAAAAGTGCAATCTCAGACTGAAATGTTGCTGTTAATAAGGTGTAAAGGAAGAAAAGTTGAAACATAAATATGTTTGGATACCTATAGTATATATATTGTCACTGCCATTGTCACAAGTAATTCCTTCAACTCTGTCAAAACTTTTACAAAGTCTGCACTTCTATTTCTACTAGTTTTTTCTCATTGTTCCTATCACCCTTTTCCTCCCACTTAGGACTGTATGACTGTCACTTGTTGCTTGTATCCTAAGATTTTTATTAATATTGATTGTTTCTTCATTGCTTATTTGACCCCTATGACAATCATTAAGTGTTGTACCACAAGATTCTTGACAAATCTATGTTTTCTTTTATGTACACTGAGAGCATCTGCACCAAGACAAATTCCTTGTGTGTCCAATCACACTTGGCCAATAAAGGAAAGACTTCATGAACTCAATCTGTATAGTCTGGAGGACAGAAGGGAAAGGGGGGACATGATCGAAACATTTAAATATGTTAAAGGGTTAAATAAGGTCCAGGAGGGAAGTGTTTTTAATGGGAAAGTGAACACAAGAACAAGGGGACACAATCTGAGGTTAGTTGGGGGAAAGATCAAAAGCAACGTGAGAAAATATTATTTGACTGAAAGTGTAGTAGATTCTTGCAACAAACTTCCAGCATATGTGGTTGGTCAATCCACAGTAACTGAATTTAAACATGCCTGGGATAAACATATATCCATCCTAAGATAAAATTGTTGCTTGTATCCTATTATCCTGTATAAAAACATGTTGTTTTTATCATTGTTTTGCAAGCTTCTTTCCCCCTCGGCTTCCACAATTTATGTATGGTACGTTTGTATGTATGATTGGTTTTTAAAATAAGGGTTTTTAGTTGGATTGTCGCACGTTGTTTTTATTACTGTTGTTAGCCGCCCCGAGTCTACGGAGAGGGGCGGCATACAAATCCAATAAAATGAAATGAAATTAAATGAAATTGTTGTTAGCTGCCCCGAGTCTATGGAGAGGCATACAAATCCAATAAATATATATATATATATATATGTATGTATAGATAGATAGATAGATAGATAGATAGATAGATAGATAGATAGATAGATAGATAGATAGATAGAGGTAGGTAGGTAGGTAGATGTAGGTAGGTAGACAGACAGACAGACAGACAGACAGACAGACAGACAGACAGACAGACAGAAAATAGTATAAGGACAGACTAGATGGACCATGAGGTTCTTTTCTGCCATCAATCTTCTATGTTTCTATTATTTCTAAAAAATTCTATTCTATTCTATATATTGTCACTGGAATACCTTGAATTTTGACTTGCACGGGCCAGAAGATTTTTCACGACGCATCTCTTGTTTTTTTCTGCATGCAATTTTCCGTTTGGCAAATGTGTCAGCCTAGGTTCAAGGATGCGTCTGCATGGGCTATGTGTTCCCCAGTGGAATTCTTCCTTTCCCTTGAATTGATTTCCCATGGCATATGGTGAATGGCTTTTCAAACCCCTTTCCTCCTATTTAAAAGCAGTTTATTTTGTGACATGGTGTGATATTGTTTTGGAAAAAAGAAGAAGTCTAAAGCCCCCTTGGGTTCTTGGAAACTACTTTCACAGTTCTTTGGATGTTGACTGAACAGTTGAAGTGAACTGGGCTCCCTGTAAATTGATGCTTAAACAAAGGGGAAGTTTTTAAACTCATCTGGGGAGTTAGGTTCAACCTCAACCCCCGTCATCTGCAACTTAGTGAACTTTTTGGGTAGCAAAAGAGGAACAGACAAAAGTGGTTTTGCATTGAGTTGATGACTGATTCAGTACAGTTAATTTGGCAGTACAATTGTTTCTCTATTTTTGATATACAGTGGTACCTCTATGTAAGAGCGCCTCTACTTACAACCTTTTCTAGATAAGAACTGGGTGTCTTTTTGCCTCTTCTTAAGAACCATTTTCCACTTACAAACCCAAGCCTCCGAAACTGTAACCGGCACCTAAAACACGATCTAAGTATTGCCCACAAGATCATATGCTGCAACGTCCTACCGGTCAATGACTACTTCAGCTTCAACAGCAACAACACAAGAGCACGCAACAGATTCAAACTTAATATTAACCGCTCCAAACTTGACTGTAAAAAATATGACTTTAACAATCGAGTTGT
Organism: Erythrolamprus reginae; assembly: GCF_031021105.1. Lineage (NCBI taxonomy): Eukaryota > Metazoa > Chordata > Lepidosauria > Squamata > Dipsadidae > Erythrolamprus > Erythrolamprus reginae. Next base: position 83,493,841 of record NC_091956.1, on the reverse strand, counting down.
CGAAGCATGGAACTCGTTACCGGACCCAATAGTGTCAACCCCTAACCCAACATTTCTCCCTTAGACTCTCCACGATTGACCTCTCCAGGTTCCTAAGAGGTCAGTAAGGGGCGTACATAAGTGCACTACTGTGCCTTTCGTCCCCTGTCCAATTGTCTTTCCTTTATCTATTATATCATATATATTTTCTTCCTTTCATATAACTTCTCCTCTATTTTTACATATTATCTTTATATATATTACTTCATGTCTATTCCCTTCCATATGTATTGTGTATTGGACAAATGAATAAATAAAAATAAATAAATAAATAAAGGCAGGGAGAAGCCTCCATGGGGCCTCTCTAGGAATCTCCTTGGAGGAAATAGGGCTGGAAAAGGCAGGGAGAAGCCTCCATGGGGCCTCTCTAGGAATCTCCTGGGAGGAAATAGGGCTGGAAAAGGCAGGGAGAAGCCTCCATGGGGCCTCTCTAGGAATCTCCTGGGAGGAAACAGGGCCTCCACCCTTCCTGTGGTTTCCCCAATCAAACCCATTACTTGCATTGACTTTGCTTATAGGAAGCAGTCAGGAAGGATCAGATCATGATGATGTGACCTTGAGGATTCTGCAATGGCCACACCTCTGTGAATAAAACAGGTCTAAATGTCATGAAAATTTCAATTTCGCAATATACAGTATCCTGGATTTTTTTTAAAAAAAAACAACCCACATTCTTTAAATTAATGAGTGTTAGGTACTTTGATGTTAAAATTGTTGCGGTTTAATGGACTGTACAAGCAGGCAAAGAGGCAAGTACAATGAGCATTTGAGTATTACACGGAAAGAGGTTGGCCCCCTAAGATATTCTTGGAGACTTTTAAAGTGCCACCTCAAGTCATGAAGATTACAGATTGTCAAAATGAAATGCACTAATACACTATTTTAAATTTCAGAATCAATCAGGGCACTTGCACGACCTTTACGTGATGAAATGCATGCTTTCTAGAATTTCACGGGCAAGCAATTATGCGGGTTAAACTTGGAGATCAATGAAAGGAACAAATATCCATCTTCTGCCGGCCTGGAGCTGGCAACTGACATTTCGCTGACCCTCTTTTGCATACAGATGATGGGGCTGTGAACCCTGCCAATAAGAACAGTCCCTTTTTTTGTTTATTTATTTTGTCCAATACACCGTAATATACAATGAAGCTTATAGAGGATGGTAGTAGAGAAGATATAGGAGATATGGGAGAGACTATAGGACAGAGGATGGAAGGCACTCTAGTGCGCTCATGAATGCCCCTTACTGACCTCTTAGGAATCTGGAGAGGTCAACCGTGGATAGTCTAAGGGTAAAGTGTTGGGGGTTAGGGGATGATACTACAGAGTCCGGTAATGGGTGAGTACAAGTGCACTAGAGTGCCTTCCGTCCCCTGTCCTATTGCTCTCCTATATCTCCTTTACCTTTCTTCTATTCCTATATATCTTCTTCTATTCTTTCATTGATATGTTCTATTACTATACTGTACCTTCTTTTCTATTCTTTCGTAGATATATTTTACTATGAGTATATCCTCTATAACCTTCATCATGTATTTGACTATGTGTATATAGATATATACCCACTAAAACCCGCATTGTGTATTGGACTGACTGACTGACTGACTGACTGACTGACTGACTGACTGACTGACTGACTGACTGACTGACTGACTGACTGACTGACTGACTGACTGACTGAATGAATGAATGAATGAATAAATAAATAAATAAATAAATAAATAAATAGTTCCACGCTTCAACAACTCAATTACTAAAGTCATATTTTTTACAGTCAAGTTTGAAGCGGTTAATATTAAGCTTGAATCTGTTGTGTGCTCTTGCGTTGTTGCGGTTGAAGCTGAAGTAGTCTTTGAGAGGCAGGACATTGCAGCATGCGATCTTGTGGGCAATACTTAGATTATGTTTAAGGCGTCGTAGTTCTAAGCTTTCAAGACCCAGGATTGTAAATGTAGTTTCGTAGGGAATTCTGTTTCAGGTAGAGGAGTGAAGGGCTCTTCTGGTGAAGTATCTCTGGACATTTTCGAGGGTGATAATATCAGAAATGTGGTATGTGTTCCAAACAGATGAGCTATATTCTAGGATGGGTCTGGCGAAAGTTTTGTAAGCTCTGGTAAGTAGTGTGAGATTGCCAGAGCAGAAGCTACGTAGGATTAGGTTTACAACTCTTCAGGTCTTCTTGGTGATGTTGTTGCAATGGGCTTTGGCACTTAAGTCTTTAGTTATTAGTATTCCAAGGTCCTTGACCAAGTGGGGGTTATCTGTGATAATTTGTTTATTCAGTTCGTATTTGGAGTTCTGATTCTTTTTCTTATAGGACAGAGCATTTGCTGGTAGAGATTTGGAGTTGCCATGTGTTGGACCAGTCAGAAACCGAGTCTAGGTCTTTTTGAAGAGTAGTTGTGTTTTCAGTAAAATTCCTTGGAGATCCTGCAGTTGACTGGCAATAAAGGAGAAATGGAGATGCGAGGTTGTGTGCAAATGTCCTCTTGAAACTGTTTATATTTATTATTATTATTATTATTATTATTATTATTATTATTATTATTATTATTATTATTATTATTTGTTCTGTCTGGGTCACTCCGGAAGCTATGACCGACCCAAAAAGATAAGCCAGACACACCGGTAAAATTCAAATACAGTTTTATAATGTTCAAGAGAAACGAAGCTAACAGAAAATGTCCTTAGAAAGCAGGAAAACACTGGAACTCCAAATATATACACGAAGGCAATTGTCCATGTATCAATATAGGATTCTTGCTGCCAAGACGAGGCTGTAGATAACAGACCTACACCTCCCACGGGTCTTCAAGACTGCTGAGCCACGAGCCAGGAACAGAGACGCCGAGAAACAATGCAGGTTACAGCAACTCCAAACTGATAACACTCCACATGGCTTCAAGCGTTTGCCTGCCTTATAAACCCTTCCCTGCTAATGAGGACCACACCCAAGCCCTGGTGTTCCTTATTCAATGCTGATAATATTCCTTCAATTGATCCTTCCTTTGATCTAGACGTCTCTGTCGCATGTTAATGATAGCTTGTGCTTCATCACCTAATGACTTCAAAGACTCCAAGCTACTGGCTGGGGAGAGCCCCTCCCCGGGGCTCCCATGCTGTTCTTCCTTGTCACATTCCTGACTGTACTCTCCACCGTCCGACTGCCCAGCCCCCTCCTCTTTGCTGTCAGCCTCCTCCGGGCATGGAGCCAGCAGAGATGCAGCGGGTCTTTGATCTGCCTCAGGCTGAACCACAACAACAACAACAACAACAACAATAATAATAATAATAATTATTATTATTAATTAGATTTGTATGCCGCCCCTCTCTGCAAACTCGGGGCGGCTTGTTTGCAAGCAGAGAAAAAAAATGAGACAAATAGCACTAGTACTTAAGGTACTTTTTTATTTTTTTCATGAAAAGAGATCATGACTTTTACAAGCATTAAATTACATTTGCTGGTCTGGTTGCTCCTTCAGTGGAAATAAATCCTACCAAATTCAAATAGATAGCTGTAAGAGTTTCTCCACTAGGGAGACGTGAAAGTTGAGAGTGCTAAAACAAGCTCAACTCTGATTAGTTGAGAGTTTCTCTTTTAAAACATCCGATGTGCAAAATAATTTTCAGACTTAGGAGAAACATTTATTTTGGCAGGGGTTGAGGGAATGAGACTCATGAAGGCGCAAATACAAGGGAATAGAAAGTCTCGTAGGAAGAAAAATGGATACAGGGTTTTTTCCCCCCCTGCACACTAAATGGAAATGGGATGAACTCAAGCAAGAAATGGAGAGAAATCAAAATTGACAGAGAAAGAAGATCAGTCAATAAAGTAGTCCTGTGACATTTTCTTGTTAAATATTAAACCTCTGGGTTAGAGATGCGGAATTGAAGCCCTCCAAGTGTTACTTATGAACTGCAGATAGTTTCCATTCAGCAAAATCCGGAGAGCCATACGTTCACAAGGGTTGTCTACCATTCATTCATTCATTCATTCATTCATTCATTCATTCATTCATTCATTCATTCATTCATTAGATTTGTATGCCGCCCCTCTCCATAGACTCGGGGCGGCTCACAATACAATAAAACAGTTCATGAAAAATCTAATAATTTACAATTTAAAATATTTTTAAAAACCCATTATTAAAAAGACATACATACAAACATACCATACATAAATTATATAGGCCTGGGGGAAATGTCTCAGTTCCCCCATGCCTGACGACAAAGGTGCGTTTTGAGAAGTTTACGAAAGGCAAGGAGGGTAGGGGCAGTTCTAATCTCTGGGGGGAGCTGGTTCCAAAGAGTCGGGGCCGCCACAGAGAAGGCTCTTCCCCTGGGCCCCGCCAACCGACATTGTTTAGTTGATGGGACCCGGAGAAGTCCCACTTTGTGGGACCTAATCGGTCGCTGGGATTCATGCAGCAGAAGGCGGTCTCTGAGATATTCTGGTCCGATGCCATGACGGGCTTTATAGGTCATAACCAACACTTTGAATTGTGACCGGAAACTGATCGGCAACCAATGCAGACTGTGGAGTGTTGGAGTGACAGGGGCATACCTGGGGAAGCCCATGATTGCTCTCGCAGCTGCATTCTGCATGACCTGAAGTTTCCGAACACTCTTCAAAGGTAGCCCCATGTAGAGAGCATTACAGTAGTCGAGCCTCAAGGTGATGAGGGCATGAGTGACTGTGAGCAGTGACTCCCGGTCCAAATAGGGCCGCAGCTGGTGCACCAGGCGAACCTGGGCAAACGCCCCCCTCGCCACAGCTGAAAGAGGATTCTCTAATGTGAGCAGGTTAACATACAGATTAACTGCCCTTGTGGTCCCATAATATCATCACAAATGACACATTTGCATGGTTTTGCAACATAACGCAAATATGTAGGGCTTTATAGCCTTCTCTAAGCCCTTTACAATGTCAGTATATTGCCCCCAACAATTGGGCTCCTTATTTTACCGACCTCAGAAGGACGGAAATCTGAGTCACCCTTGAGCCTGGTAAGATTTGAACTGCCAAGTTTCAGGCAATTGGCAGTCAGCAGAAATAGCCTGCAAGTACTGCATTCTAACCACTGCATCTCCATAGTTCATATAAGCACAACTGATTTGTTCAAATAGCACTGGAACAACAAACTTTTTTAATTTAGGGAAATCTTTTTGGGTGCATATCAGCCAGTATTCTAAAATAATGATTAGTACGACATATTACTATGTATAATCCACATTGGTGATTTGCCCCACGCATATAAGCTAGTATCCCATGGTACAGTTTGGTAAGATCATTTTTAAACACAATTGTGTATTGTGTATACTTTGCATTTTTTGATACTCTTGAAATATGGGATTATACTCAGTAATTAGATTGGTAAATATTAGATTTGTCACTATATACTGTTTTTGCCATTGTTGTGAGCCGCCCCGAGTCTGCGGAGAGGGGCGGCATATAAATCCAATAAATCTAATCTAATCTAATCTAATGTCTTCGGAGAGTGTTGTACATATTCCTGGTCAGTTGGAGGATGATGAAGAACTTGAGGACTCTGATACAGATAGTGTTTATGAATTAGTGGTGGGTCCGGTGGGTAGTAGAATAGGTAGTAGAATAGGTGGGAGGCCAGTCACAGGATGTTGCTATAAGTCCAGAATCTAGCGAGGAAGAATCAGACGTTTGCTGGGTCGATCCTAAATTCAGAAGGGCCCAAAAACGTAGAGAATAGGTGTCTGGAAGAATATATTAAGGGGAGGAATGGGTTAAATACTGGAGTGATGTATTTGGTACGTCAGGGGGTCAGTGGGGAAGAAGGGTGGTGTTTCAATGTTGTAGAACAAAATTGGAAGGTGTTCCGGTTCAGCTCCCAAGCAAGCAAACTCATTCTGTGTTATTTTCTAGTCATTTCTGCTGTTTTTGAATCATGCTGTGAGTACATAAATCTTGGTGAACGGAGGAGGCTGGGAGGAATGCAAAAGGAATGTAATTAGGAGAGATAATGGGAGAACAAGAAATGTGCTAGTATGAACTGTACTTTGAATACGGAAAGAAGAGAATAAAGATGGAGTTTCTTTGTTTATGAAATACTGCATTTAGTAAAAGTTATTTGTAATAGCTAAAATTCTACCAGAAACCAGAACAGAGAGGGATCTAATAAATTATTATTATGATTATTATTATTAATGGGCAGCCAAAATGTTTACGGCCACACTGTGGGTGTGGCTTATTTTGTGGGTGTGGCTTGATGGTCACGTGACTGGCTAGGAGTGGCTTGCTGGCCATGTGACCAGGTGGGAGTGGCTTGAACGATGATCATTGTGCAAGTGAACTGTTAAGTCCTCAACTTACAACCTCACCAGTGTCCGTCTCTAGGGTGACAATTTGCTTCGCGTTTCCTGCGCTCTCCTTCCTGGGTCGCCCCCTGCCTCAGGCTGGGCAGCTAGGTGAATGGGTGACGATCAGCTGTTGAGAAAAGAGGGGGGAGGAAATGGGCCCCCTGCAACTCCTGTTGGTGCTGGTCTCCCTGCCGCTTTCCGAGAAGGAGGAGGAGGATGGGAGGGGAGGATGGTCAACTATCTTCATTTCCACCGGTGAAACTGCATTCCACCCTGTCCTGCCTGCTGCACACCCCTGATTATAATAAGAATAATAAGAATAATAAGAATAATAAGAATAAGAATAATAAGAATAATAAGAATAACAATAACAATAACAAGAATAAGAATAATAACAATAAGAATAATAAGAATAATAAGAATAATTTATTAAATTTGTATTCTGCCCCTCTCCAAAGACTCCGGGCGGCTCACAACATAACAGCAATACTGTACAATCTAAATACAAATCTACTGTTAAAAACTTTAAAAAACTAATTTAAAATATATTGTTATGAAAACCTATCTGCTACACAATCATACACACACAATCCGACTGAACATACATATAACAAAGGTCAGCGAAAAAAGGGGGGATTAATCCCCCCACACTTGGCGGCAAAGGTCTTCAACATTTTACGGAAGATGAGGAGGGTAGGGGCAGTTCGAATTTCCGGGGGGAATTGATTCCAGAGGGTTGGGGCCGCCACAGAGAAGGCTCTTCCCCTGGGTCCTGCCAGACGGCATTGTTTAGTCGACAGGACCCGGAGAAGGCCAACTCTGTGGGACCTAATCGGCCGCTGGGATTCGTGCGGCAGAAGGTGGTCTCATAGATACTCTGGTCCGATGCCACCTAGGGCTTTATAGGTCATTACCAACAACCTTATACTGCTTTCCTTCTTGTCCTTGGAGGTGGTGGTCAATACAGTTGGCAATTGTAGCCCAAACGACCCAGAGATTATCTGAAAATGATAAATAAATGTATTTTGTGGTCTTGCCCCTAATCTTACAATTTGGAAATGGTGGTTGTGTTATTGGACAGTTATTTTAAATGAAAGTGTAACTTACGTATGGAGAAAAAATCAGTGAAGTGAAATTCCCTACTGCTTCGTCACTTCCCCTTCCCACATTTTGTGTGTGTGCTAAATTAAAGTACCTTGAGATTGAATGATAAATATTTACCTTGCTTTGCCAAATGGATCTTGAGTTGGGAGTTCTGGAAAGCTGAATTTGCCTTTCATTTAAATACATTTATTTGGCTGTTTGCTCCTTTGAATGTCATTTGTGACAACGTTCCTTGCCTTTCTGGAATGCAGAATAATTGTTTGCTTTTCAAAGTTTCATTGTTTTAGACATAAATCCCCATCAGTGATTCACATAGATATAAATATTCAAGGACCAAGCTAGTTTTATTCCTTGTCATTCAAGTGAATCTAAAGCGAAGGTGTGCTATTCTGAACATCATATCCCCAAGGCCACAGAGTACAATAATATAACTCAAGACAGATGGGAATCTAGACTAGCAATAATAAATAAAAGAATTAGAAGCAGTTAACGGAGGGTTGTATAATCTAGTACATGGATCTTTCTCTCCATAAATTCCTAATCAGTAACATAGATGAAGGCATGAAAACACAATACATGACAATTACTCTAGAGGCTGGCTTTGATTTAAGAAGATTTTATATAGCCACATCTTTTATATCGTAGAATGATCTTCCTGTCTTGTGATCCAGCGTGACCATTCTCTTCTGAGATAAATAACATTCTGCATGAATTTCCCATTTGAATTAAATAAACATAGTGTTGGGAGAAATATCCATCTGGTTCACTTCTAAGCTGGGCACTGGAGGCAAAATGGAGGCTGATGAGAAAGAGGGTCCATTTAATAATGGAAGAGAACCACCAAGCACATGGTTCTCTGGTGCAGCCGAACACATGGAGTTGAGAGTGAGGGGCTTTTATACCTTTTCTTGGGCTTTGAATTTGAGCTTCCTGTTCCTAGCGGAAGAACACACATTCAATATGCTGTTGTCAGAATCCTAGGGGACCATATGGGGTCATGTTTGTCTGAGATATGCTTGGTTGAAGTTTGCTGGGTGATTCAATGTCCTTAGGAGATTTTGCCATGTGGTGAGTTCTGCTGCTAGATAATCCTATTTATTTATCTATTTATCTATTTATCTGCCTATCTATCTATCTATCTATCTATCTATCTATCTATCTATCTATCTATCTATCTATCTATCTATCTACCTACCTACCTACCTACCTACCTACCTACCTACCTACCTACCTAGAAACATAGAAACATAGAAGACTGACAGCAGAAAAAGACCTCATGGTCCATCTAGTCTGCCCTTATACTATTTCCTGTATTTTATCTTACAATGGATATATGTTTATCCCAGGCATGTTTAAATTCAGTTACTGTGGATTTACCAACCATGTCTGCTGGAAGTTTGTTCCAAGGGTCTACTACTCTTTCAGTGAAATAATATTTTCTCATGTTGCTTTTGATCTTTCCCCCAACTAACTTCAGATTGTGTCCCCTTGTTCTTGTGTTCACTTTCCTATTAAAAACACTTCCCTCCTGAACCTTATTTAACCCTTTAACGTATTTAAATGTTTCGATCATGTCCCCCCTTTTCCTTCTGTCCTCCAGACTATACAGATTGAGTTCATGAAGTCTTTCCTTCCATCCTACCTTCCATCCATCCATCCACCCACCCACCCACCCACCCACCCACCTACCTACCTATCTACCTACCTACCTTCAGAAGAGAAGGATTTGACTGCTTTTTAATGTAGTGGGATTTTAGCTGATAGTTTTAACATATTAGCTTTGTATACATATTGCTTTTGTATTTATCCTGTGAGACGCCCCGAGTCTTTGAAGAAGGGCGGCATACAAATAGATGGATGGATGAATAGATAAATAGGTAAGTAGGTAGATAAATCAATCAATCAATCTTACAATAGTGATATTGGTAGACAAATATTGCTTTGTTGCAATCCAATGACTTGTATCTGTGTTCTTATATTCTTAGGAATTTAAATAGATGTGATAGCTTCTTCTTAAAGATTTGGCAATATGAGTCCGGTTTAAATGCTCTGAATCCCTTCTTTATTTGATATTTGTGCACAGGTACACCATACATATTGAATTAAAATGTCAATTTCAGATCTGAAGTACATCCTGATCATTTAATAATCTTCTCTGAGTAATGTTGAACTTCTGATGATGTTATATATAACTCCAAATTGTTTACTTGGCAGTGCAAACACTGCTATTACCCTCTAGGTTTTAATAAAATAAAATAAAATAAAAACTCCCAGTGTAGTCTACAACAAAAATGCCCAAAGATAAGGCACTTAAATGAAGACATAAAAAGTCAGTGTTTATGACATTTCTTTATTACACAGAAGACAAGGTCCTGGTACCATTGCAAAAGTCTAAAAGCTGACAAATTCTGAAGTCACTGAGAAAACCGAAAGAATATATTTCACTGTGAGGATTCTATTTCTGACAATTTATTTGTGTAGAGGGAACTAACACGGAGATACTCAAGATAGCACCATTAGGATTTCTGCACTTGGGAAAATCAAAGCAGTCAGTTGCAGGGGATTGAACTGCTTTTTCTCTGAAAATCTGTAGAGATTTTTTTTTTAACATTTATTTTTGTCAAGCATGTACAATGGTACCTCTACCTAAGAACACCTCTACTTAAGAACTTTTCTAGATAAGAACCAGGGGTTCAAGATACTTTTTGCCTCTTGTTAAGAACCATTTTCTTCTTAAGAACCAGGAAATTTGAGAGCGGCACAAAGGCCCGGTCAGTTTCCTGCCATTCCCCCTGGGTTTCTCTGGCGCAGTGTATGGGAGGCAGCCTCGCGCCGGGTGTATGGGACGTGCGTGCTCCTCCTCTCTGTCTCAGAGTCCCTCTTTTTTTTTTAATCCTTAAAATTTTGGATTTTTTTGATTCCCCTCACTTCACCTTCTTCCTTCGGCAGTGACCTCCTCCTCTTCTTCCTCCTCCTCCTCCCACCCAAATTCCGAGCTTTTATTTCTTTCCTAATGGGTTTGCACACATTATTTGCTTTTACACTGATTCCTGTGGGGAAAATTGCTTCTACTTACGGACTTTTCTACTTAGGAACCTGGTCATGGAACGAATTAAGTTCTTAAGTAGAGGTACCACTGTATAGGGTAACGGTTATAAGTATAAACATGATTATGAGTACAGGAAATGTATACGAATAAATGGGGGACAGTAGGACAGGGATGGTAGGCATGTTGGTGTACTTATGCACACCCTTATGCTTTCTGTAAAAATAAACAAGGAGGTGGGGAATTCCTCACCTCCCTTTGCTTCCTTTTATTTTTACAGAAAAGGATGCCACAGCGGCGCTGCAAGCAAAAGTAGATTTATTTTATTTTATTTTATTTATTTATTTATTTTGTCCAATACATAATACACATTGAAGAGAAAGATATGTAATAATATCAGTAAAGAAAAGAATAGAAGAAAACTTATAAAAGTATAGGTGAACATATCTGAAAGGAAGAAAAGATAAATGAGATAAGGAGAGACAATTGGACAGGGGACGGAAGGCACACTGGTGCACTTATGCACGCCTCTTACTGACCTCTAAGGAACCTGGAGAGGTCAATCGTGGATAGTCTAAGGGAACAATGTTGGGGGTTAGGGGTTGACACTACTGAGTCAGGTAATGAGTTCCACGCTTCGACAACTCGGTTGCTGAAGTCATATTTTTTACAGTCAAGTTTGTAGCGGTTAATATTAAGTTTGAATCTGTTGCGTGCTCTTGTGTTGTTGCGATTGAAGCTGAAGTAGTCATTGACAGGTAGAACATTACAGCATATGATCTTGTGGGCAATACTTAGATAGTGTTTTAGGCGACGTAGTTCTAAGCTTTCTAGACCTAGGATTGATAGTCTGCTTTCGTAGGGGATTCTGTTTTGAGTGGAGGAGTGAAGGGCTCTTCTGGTGAAGTATCTTTGGACATTTTCAAGGGTGTTGATGTCCAAGATGTGGTATGGGTTCCAGACAGATGAACTGTATTCAAGGATGGGTCTGGCAAAAGTTTTGTAGGCTCTGGTGAGTAGCGTGAGATTGCCAGAGCAGAAGCTGCGTAGGATCAGATTAACGTAGGATTTGATGGGGAATCCCAGGATGGGATTCCGGGGGTGGGGCTTTGACGTCACGGAGACTACTTCCTGGCCGGTCGAAACAGGGAGGAAGGAGTCTCCATGATATCAAAGCCCCGCCCCTGGAATCCCATGGTGGGATTCCCCATCTCATTTTGCTTGTGGCACCGCAAGCAAAAGGAGGTGGGAAATCCCACGATGGGATTCCCCACTCTCCTTGCGGGCAGCGGCGCTTCGCGATTTTCAAGCGAACACCGAACCCGAACTTTACCCGAACTTTTAGAAAAGTTCGCGTTCAGGTTCGCCATGAGCCCGAACTTTGCAAGTTCGGTTCGCCCAACATTAACCATGACCTGTTATAAAATTATTTTACATTACTATCTAAATTGTTCTTCTCTTGGAAGTCTTTTGTTAAAATTTGGCTGCAACCATTCATGCTTTGAAGGATGGAGGAGAACTGGCTGGGTTTCACGACATTTAATTTGAAGTAACTATGACTGGATCGCACAGTTAATCAGACACTAGATCAATTAATCACTTAGAAGTCAGACAGATAAATAACAATCATTAATTAGTTGACACACTAATAATATTGTAGGTGTATAATTTCCATTTTTCACAGAGCAACGTACTACATCTGCCTGATCAGTTAGATTGACGTCATGTGGCTTGTATGTTCTTTCTTGAATTATGTACTTAATTGCAGACACATCGTTGCAGAGCCAAACTGACAGATTTTTATAAAAAATGCATATTTATTGCAAAATGGAAGTGGTACAGTAGTGGGTTATAAAACCCGTTGCTACCTATTTGTGAGCGTGCTCGCATGCGCAGAAGCATCCCGGCAGGTTGGGTGGAGCTTCCTGCTGGTGCCACTACCAATTTTTTATTATTATTTTATTATTATTATTTATTAGATTTGTATGCCGCCCCTCTCTGGAGACTCGGAGCGGCTTACAACAACAATACATAGTACAAATCTAATGGTTAAAAAAGACAGTTTAAAACCCTTATTATAAAAACAGTCGTGCATCCCAAACAAACCGTACATAAAATGAAACGGCCCGGGATTTGCAGACCTGGGCCAAACTTGAAGCAATCCACTGCTGAAGTGGTGGCTGAAATGTATTTGCTTATTTAGCGCTAAACTTGGAATTGTGTGCGAAGCACTGCATTTTATTTTCAAAATGATCTTTGATCGGCATTAGCAACTTATCCAAATGCATTAAAGTCATAACACCCCTCCAGGCTAAGTCTAAAATCCAACTTTCATTCTTACAAGGAAGAGCCTTCTCTGTGGCGGCCCCGGCCCTCTGGAATCAACTCCCCCCAGAGATTAGAACGGCTCCCACCCTCCTTGTCTTTCGCAAATTACTCAAGACCCACCTTTGTCGCCAGGCATGGGGGAGTTAAGTTATCCTTTCCCCTAGGCCATTACAAGTTATGCATGATATGTTTGTGTGTATGTTTGGTTTTTTATAATAAGGGTTTTTTAGTTGTTTTTATTAATTGGATTGTACATGCTGTTTTTATCATTGTTGTTAGCCGCCCCGAGTCTGCGGAGAGGGGCGGCATACAAATCCAATAAATAATAATAATAATAATTCAATTCAATTCAATTTATTGGATTTATATGCCGCCCCTCTCCGAAAACTCGGGGCGGCGAACAACAGTCATGAACAATATACATGAACAATATACAGTAAAAAATCCAATACTAAAAACTAACTTAAAACCCCTAAATGTATAAAACCAACATACGTACAAACATATCATACATACAGTTGTATCAGCCTGGGGGGGGGGGGGGGAGAAGTCTTAATTCCCCCATGCCTGGCGGCAGAGGTGGGTTTTGAGTAGCTTACGAAAGGCAAGGAGGGTAGGGGCAGTTCTAATCTCTGGGGGGAGTTGGTTCCAGAGGGCCGGGGCCGCCACAGAGAAGGCTCTTCTCCTGGGCCCCGCCAAGTGGCATTGTTTCGTTGACGGGACCCGGAGAAGACCCACTCTGTGGGACCTAACTGGCCGCTGGGATTCGTGCGGCAGAAGGCGGTCCCGGAGATATTCTGGTCCGGTGCCATGAAGGGCTTTATAGGTCATAACCAACACTTTGAATTGTGACCGGAAACTGATCGGCATAATAATAATAATAATAATAATAATAATAATAATAATAATAATAATAATAATAATAATAATACATGTCCCCAATTAACAACGTGCAAGGCTTCTTAACACGAATGTACTGTGCAATTATTCTGAAAACCTCCTCAAATCATCTAAGTTATGACACCTGAATTCCCTTCCCGATTCATTACCAAAAATTAGCCGCCGTGCCTTTTTGCACTTGAATTTTTGTGTGTGTGGAAAATCACTTAAAACCAATCTCTTTAAAATATTTAGACTCTGAGATGTGTCAAGGCAGCCGCGTAAGAAAAATGCTTTTATAACGATTGAAGCTTTGGGTGATAAAAGTAAACCCCTTGAAGAAAAAAAAGAAACCCATAATTTGGGCGTTTTTGCTTGGCGTTGCCCTTTCCATCTTATAATTCATTTGTTCTTCTTAAAAATACTTACCACAGCTTTGGGTATTTTTCCCCCCTTCTTAAGGAATACTGTTCTTTTCAGACAAATCCAAAATTAAATCTTCCTACCCACTTTAATACAGAGCCAAATGGATTAACTCTAAGGGTTTTTAAAAAAAATATTAGGCAGGGCTTAGATTTGTTTTGTTTTTTTAATATGCTGCTTATCCCCACTATTTAGATGTTGAATAACAAACTCCAGGAAGAGTTAGAATTTAGAGATTAAAAGTGTAAAGATTATCTTTCCTTTCTCAAGAGAATGAGATGGAGTCTACTTTCATGAAGCAATATAGGATTAATGGGCCATAAAACCTCTGGGATTTCTAGTAATAACGGAGAACTTGGGTCAGATTTACTGCTGTTAATTTCACTATCAGCTGAAGGGATTTGTAACTCACAAGTTATTTTACTTAGAGGAGGGCCAAAAGGAGTGGAGTCCTCGGAGAGGGTGGGCATACAAATCTAATAAATTATTATTTTATTTATTTATTTATTAGATTTGTATGCCGCCCCTCTCCGCAGACTCGGGGCGACTAACAACAGTAAAAAGACAATATGAACAAATCTAATATTAAAAGTAATGTAAAAAAGCCCAATTTAAGAAAACCCAATCATACATACAGACATACCATGCATAAATTTTATAAGCCTAGGGGGAAGGGAATATCTCAATTCCCCCATGCCTGATGACAGAGGTGGGTTTTAAGGAGCTTATGAAAGGTAAGGAGGGTGGGGGCAACTCTGATATCTGGGGGGAGTTGGTTCCAAAGGGTCGGGGCCGCCACAGAGAAGGTTCTTCCCCTGGGTCCCGCCAAATGACATTGTTTAATCGACGGGACCCGGTGAAGGTCAACTCTGTGGGACCTAACTGGTTGCTGGGATTCGTGCGGCAGAAGACGGTCCCGGAGATATTCTGGTCCGATGCCATGAAGGGCTTTGTAGGTCATAACCTATTATTGTTATTGTTGTTGTTGTTGTTGTTATTATTATTATTATTATTATTATTATTATTATTATTATTATTATTGGATAGGCACATTGCACAAAAGACCCATCTTTATGGATCTGAGTGGAAGCGCTGCTGTGAAACAGTGGAAATTATTTTTAGCACTTGAAAAAGTAAATTATAAAATATAATACAAGCCTTTTGGAGACGGCTATTGCTTTTTATATTGAGAATTAAGCATCTTTTTTCTTCAAGTTATAAAATCTGACCATATAGTCACCTTGCAATTGTTGGAAAATACTATTCAATGAAAGATTATTAAAAAATGCCAGTTTGCACACATTTGTCAGATTTGTATATGACATAAAAAATGGCCATACAGATAGTCCTCAGTTAACAACAGCAATGGACGTTGGAATTGCTATCGCAGTAATGGATGCCTGGAGATGGCAGTTTTAGCAGTCCCAGAACCTGTCATTAGATGAGGACTTTACATGAATGTGACTTTTGACTTCTTGGTTTCTTCATTAACTTTGCCCAAGAGAAGCCAGTAATGAACACTGGACATCATGTTCATGTGACCCCAACTTTCTTCAACATAGTCCTTGACAAATGTATCTTTTTCTTTTATGTACACTGAGCTCAAATGCACCAAAGACAAATTGTGTATAGGCCAGTACTATATATTTATAGTATGCCAAAGGATTAAGTTATACATTTCCTTGGGCTGAGCTCAATGTTCACTCCAGGACCGCCTTCTGCCGCATGAATCCCAGCGGCTGATTAGGTCCCACAGAGTTGGCCTTCTCCGGGTCCCGTCGACTAAACAATGTTGGCTGGTGGGGCCCAGGGGAAGAGCCTTCTCTGTGGCGGCCCCAGTCCTCTGGAATCAACTCCCTCCAGAGATTCAAACAGAAGTAGCTTGCAGTACTGCACTCTAACCATTATGCCACCGTGGTTAATAATAAATATATAACTTACATAAATAGGTACAGTTCTAACATATTTTTTTAAAAAAATTTAGTCTTTTAAGTGGAGTATATCTTAAAGTCTCTATAGATTTATAGTGAAGAAGAGTAAAGACCAATGAGATTGCGACTATAAATCTTAAGGATAAATGTTTTTAATTTGATTTTCAAAGTTGCATTCACCTTGTAGTTCTCAAGCCATCAACAAAATTCATTTAATGACCTTTTCATTATGGTGCCAACATGAAGCTGCATCCGGTGTAATTTCTAAATAGATCTTGTGAAATTGACAGAGATTTATGATGAGGTTTTAGAGGGAGGAGAATTATACATGTTTATCTAGATAAAAATAACCAATAAACAATTATCTTAGGTCACTGATGGCGAACCTTTTTTTCCACAGGTGCCAAAAGCATGCGTGCACATTAGTGTTGGGCGAACTGAACCTGCAAAGTTCGGGTTCGTACCAAACTTTGCACAGTTTGGTATACCGAACCTGAACCCGAATTTTTGCAAAAGTTTGGGTTCGGGAGAGCACCAGGGAGTACCGCCGCCCAGCTGTCACCTTCAGAAACAGCCGGGACGCTTCTAAGCGGTCTCCCGAATGCCGAACCCAGAAGTTCGGCAAACATTCGGGTTCGGGAGAGCGCCAGGAAGTGCCACCAGGAAGTGCCGCGGAGCTTTGACGTCACTGAGATGTCCTTCCTGGCTGGCTGAAACAGGGACTCCAGGAAGGACGTCTCAGTGATATCAAAGCTCCGCCCCTGGAATTCCCTCGTGGGATTCCCCACCTCCTTTTGCGCCTCCCAATCGTCCGACAGCTCCCCGGCTGTTCTGGGAAGCGACGCCGCCCAGCTGTCACCTTCAGAAACAGCTGGGGCGCTTCTCGGCGGTCTCCCGAACGCCAAACTCAGAAGTTCAGCAAAAGTTCGGGTTTGGGAGAGCGCCGGGAAGCGCCCCGACTGTTCTGGAAGGTGACAGCTGGGCGACGGCACATCATGGCACTTTCCCGAGCGCCAAACTCGAAAGTTCGGCAAAAGTTCGGGTTTGGGTGCCGAGCTCCAAACTTTTTTAAAAATTTGGGTGCCGAACCCAAACTTTGTTGGGTTCGCCGAACACTAGTACACATGTTATTGTGCACACATGAGTGCCAACACCCATAATTCAATTCCCCCTGCCCCCTTTTGCAAGCCTGTGTGATCCCTCCATGCTGCCTCAACCCCCCCAATGCATGCGTTCCTATGGGAAAAATTGCTTCTTCTTACAAACGACTAAACAATGTCGTTTGGCAGGCCCCCGGGGAAGAGCCTTCTCTGTGGCGGCCCCGGCCCTCTGGAACCAACTCCCCCCGGAGATTAGAACTGCTCCCACCCTCCCTGTCTTTCGTAAACTACTCAAGACTCATTTATACCGCCAGGCATGGGGGTGTTGACATATTCCTTCCCCCTAGGCCATTACAAGTCATGCATGGTATGTGTGTGTGTATGTTTGGTTTTATAATAAGGGTTTTTAGTTGTTTTTTATTATTGGATTGTACATGTTGTGTTCATTATTGTTGTTAGCCGCCCCGAGTCTACGGAGAGGGGCGGCATACAAATCCAATAAATTATTATTATTAAATTATTATTAAGAACCTGGTCGCAGAACAAATTAACTTCCTAAGTAGAGGTACCACTGTATTATTTGTTTGCGCATTTAAACACAAAAGGATGATGACCAAAATTGGCATTGCTTGCATTGGATGGAGGGATTTCTATTTCACAAAATTGTAAGGACGCAGTTTATTTTAATATGCCACCAGACTCTCTTGTTTTTGTAACGACTCTAGCTTTGCTTCTTATGCGTGTTTTTTTTGAGTGAGAAATTTCTTGGATGGTTCCCTACCAATTTCTCCTGATATTCTTCCGGCTTAAATCATCATAAATACACTAGATTTCCGTGTTATTAATAGATACTACTTGCAAAGTAAATATTTTGAGAATGAAATCTGGGAACAACATATGGAATGTAATTCAGCAACAAGCCTGCACTGCAAATGGACACTAATTTGTGTAATATTTATTCTAAATCTCTTCCCAATGTAGGGAATGACTCATCAAGGTTATTATGCTGAATGAAATAACATCGCGTCCTTCTGCCATAAGGTTAAAGCCTATTCAGGCGAATGGGACTTTGTCAGCTTTTCAGGGGTTCTGGATAAGAGTTTAATTAAATTTCAACATTTTATGTGGCTCGATTGCCTTCGGTAAGCATATTCATGTGTTTTCCATTTTTTTGCAACGCGCAATTTTTAACCGATGTTTGTCCACAGGGCTCTTAAGGAAACACAAGTTGCATGACTTGTAGAGTTGTAGATAGAGTTGTGTTTGAAAAACCAATCAGATAGCAATATTTCAAAATTGCTTTTCTTCCCGTCTAATTGAGGTTCTCCTTTTTCATGGGCAAGCAATGTTTAAAACAGGGCACATTTTTTGATATAGTAGTGCATAGTCTGAACAAGGGGACACAATCTGAAGTTAGTTCAAGGGGAAAGATCAAAAGCAACATGAGAAAATATTATTTTACTGAAAGAGTAGTAGATCCTTGGAACAAACTTCCAGCAGACGTGGTTGGTAAATCCTGTATTTTATCTTAGGATGGAGATATGTTTATCCCAGGCATGTTTCAATTCAGTTACTGTGGATTTACCAACCATGTCTGCTGGAAGTTTGTTCCAAGCATCTACCACTCTTTCAGTAAAATAATATTTTCTCACGTTGCTTCTGATCTTTCCCCCAACTAACTTCAGATTGTGTCCCCTAACTTCAGATTGTGTCTTCAGATTGATTTCTTTTTCATCTTGTGCCATAGCTGTAACCAGGATCATTTTAAGTGTCTGTCTGCTCTTGCAAAGCAAAGGGATTACAGTATAATAGTATCTGGCATTCTTCATATGGGTTATGTGCAGGAAATCATGAATTCATGCCTCTCCAATGAATATAGGCTTATTGCATGTTAAAACTCTCTACTAGAATCTGAACTAACAGTCAAAGCAAATTGGTGGTAGGAAGAATCAACAGAATTCAAGGGGGGCTGGGCTAAGATCTCATGTGGGCATGAAAGGGCTCAAGATTGATAGCCCATTTGACTCCTGTTTTGAATTCAGCCTGGTCATCTCCTACAGCAGTGTTTCCCAACCTTGGACACTTGAAGGTATTTGGACTTCAACTCCCAGAATTCCCCAGCCAGCGAATGCCCTGTCTCCATAGCAAATGCTGGCTGGGGAATTCTGGGAGTTGAAGTCCAGATATCTTCAAGTGGCCAAGGTTGGGAAACACTGTCCTACAGTATGATTGAGGCTGTTTCAACTTTTTCCTATTCTGGGTGACTTTCTCATCTGTTGCCTTGCTGTGGTAGCAATGGTATTAACACAATTTCAGTCTCTCTTCAAAACCAGGTAAGTTAAAATTCTGGCAGGTTGTCATTTGAGGCCCATGGTGTATATGGTTTCATTTTAAGATATTTGTGTCTTTTAGGATAGCTATCAATAGCCAGTGGCAAATTGTTGGAAAGCCATCCTGTGAGTATTCCCCGCAGGCAAATCTAAAGAAATCCAACTTTGATGTGCTTCAATTTTGCCTTTTTTGGAGGGAGGGAGTTGTTTTTTAACCTCAGGCCTGCTTGCTTCAAAAGAAATATGTCAAAAGAAGTTACAAAAGTTGACTGGCACGCCTCTTTGTTTATAAAGATTGATCATGCCTCAGGCTAATCTCTTTACTAGGCATTGTTGCTACTAAAACCTGTGTTCTTGCTGGAGGTATTTGTTTAAGGTGATTTCAGATGGCTTTTAAAGCAGTGTGTTGCATTATTGTTGTAAATATATATACAGTGATACCTCATCTTACAAACTTAATTGGTTCCGGGACGAGGTTTGTAAGGTGAAAAGTTTGTAAGATGAAACAATGTAGGAATCAATGGAAAAGCGATTAATGCATGCAAGCCCAAAACTCAACCCTTTTGCCACCCGAAGCGCCTGTTTTTGCGCTGCTGGGATTCCCCTGAGGCCTCCCCTCCATGGGAAACCCCACCTCCGGACTTCCGTGTTTTTGTGATGCTGTGATTTTGCTGAGGCTCCCCTCGCTGGGAAACCCCACCTCCGGACTTCCGTTGCCAGCGAAGTGCCTGTTTTTGCGCTGCTGGGATTCCCCTGCAGCATCGCAAAAACACGGAAGTCCAGAGGTGGGGTTTCCCATGGAGGGGAGCCTCAGGGGAATCCCAGCAGCGCAAAAACGGGTGCTTTGCTGGCAACGGAAGTCAAGAGGCGGGGCATCCCAGTGGCGGTGGCTTGGGTTTGTAAGGTGAAAATAGTTTGGAAGAAGAGGCAAAAAAATCTTAAACCCTGGGTTTGTATCTTGAAAAGTTTGTATGATGAGGGGTTTGTAAGACAAGGTATCACTGTATATTGAGTTTGCAAAAATAAAAGTCTTTGTGGATTTGCATTTGGTTTCTGGGCCATTCCATTGAAAAACTTTATTTTTTACAACATTTAAAACTTCTGGAGGCAAGTTGTTCCACTGATTAATTGCTCTAACTCTCAGGAAATTTCTCCTTAGTTCTAAGTTGTTTTTTCCTTGAGTAGTTTCCACCCATTGCTTCTTATCCTACACTCAGGTGATTTGGAGAATAGCTTCATTCCTTTGTGGCAGCCCCAGAGATATTGGAACACTGCTATCATGTCTTCCCACTAGTCCTTCTTTTCCTGGTTGCTGACTGACAGTTTATCAATAATAGACCAGTATTCGAGTACATGTCTGGCAATAGAAACATAGAAACATAAAAGATTGATGGCAGAAAAGGACCTCATGGTCCATCTAGTCTGCCCTTATACTATTTCCTGTATTTTATCTTACAATGGGTATATGTTTATCCCAGTCATGTTTAAATTCAGTTCCTGTGGATTTACCAACCACGTCTGCTGGAAGTTTGTTCCAAGGATCTACTACTCTTTCAGTGAAATAATATTTTCTCACGTTGCTTTTGATCTTTCCCCCAACTAACTTCAGATTGTGTCCCCTTGTTCTTGTGTTCACTTTCCTATTAAAAATACTGAACCTTATTTAACCCTTTAGCATATTTAAATGTTTCGATCATGTCCCCCCTTTTCCTTCTGTCCTCAAGACTCTACAGATTGAGTTCATGAAGTCTTTCCTGATACTTTTTATGCTTAAGACCTTCCACCATTCTTGCAGCCCGTCTTTGGACCTGTTCAATTTTGTCAATATCTTTTTGTAGGTGAGGTCTCCAGAACTGAACACAGTATTCCAAATGGGGTCTCACCAGCGCTCTATATAAGGGGATCACAATCTCCCTCTTCCTGCTTGTTATACCTCTAGCTATGCAGCCAAGCATCCTACTTGCTTTTCCTACTGCCCGACCACACTGCTCACCCATTTTGAGACTGTCAGAAATCACGACCCCTAAATCCTTCTCTTCTGAAGTTTTTGCTAACACAGAACTGCCAATGCAATACTCAGACTGAGGATTCCTTTTCCCCAAGTGCATTATTTTACATTTGGAAACATTAAACTGCAGTTTCCATTGCTTTGACCATTTGACAGTTTTAACTGTCAAAGGTTTAGATTAGGGTTACGGTGCCTGGCCTCTCCTCGCTTCAAAGGGATATAATTTCCTATTACTGAACATCCAAAATATACTATTTAATGCTATGTATATATGCCATATATTACATACCTATTACACACAGGCACACAAAAATATACATTATCTATTATATAAACTGTATGTGTATACACACACACACACACACACACACACACAGCTCTTCTAAAATTATACACATCCAACCTCATTTACTGCGATAGGAAAAACATACCCCTGATGGGGAAAAAAGGGGGGGGGAAATCAAAATGTTGCTACTGGTTTTGCGTACCTGACCAAATTTTTTCTACCAGTTCTGCCTCTCTGACTGTACCCATAGGAGCCCATCACTGTCACACTTGTGCATTTGCCCCCCCTGCCCACCTCGCTTGTTGAAGCAGAACAATAGAAAAGAACATGTAGTCAACCTGAATGAAGTGTTTCGTCTCTATGGCTTTTTTTTTTTTTTTGCTGGCTAATCAATGATACTTCTGCCTGATGAAAAGATTTCATGTTTTGATGACTTAATCATGTTACTTCTAAGTTTGTGTGCTGTTTCAGATTGTTCTATCCAGAGGATGACATAATTGCTAACCTCATTCTCGGTGTGGCATTAATTTAGGTGTATTGTGATTCAGGGTAATTGAACTGAAAAACCTTTTGTACTTGAGGGTGTTTATTTTCTTTTTCTTTCAACACTCCTCCGGAGTTATTTATGTCATCAGCTAGAGTTGTGTCTGCATTGTAGCTTTCATAGTGCTTCATTGGCATCATTGCTCCATTATTTTATGGGAGGGGTACCTGTTGTGGTTAGCTCTGGCCCAGGTCCTGCCTCAAGGAATGTGGAGGTGGAGGTGGGGGAGACGTCCACATGCCGCAGGCCTGTTTTGCTCCCAGTAGAATCTGCCGACGAAGTCTCCTTTGACCAAGGAAGCGTGAGTGACAGGGAAGAGGGGAGTTTGGCAGACAGCCCAGGAGGAGATCAGTCATCTGTATCATCCCTGGATTTTGAACAAGAATTAATGACACATCCATGCATGCGTAGAGTGATGCATAGGAGACAACAACTGAAGGATTATTACAAGAGAAAATGAGGCCACCTGTGGTTGGGTGGGGCTGCTGTAATTAGTGCTACAGATAAACGTGCAGCCTGGTGTTTTAGCCTCATGGCAGTTTATCTGATTCATTGTTTCGTCAAGATCATGGTTTTTGCTGTTCAGGATTGTGTGTGTGGACTCTCTGGACTTTAGAATTGGACTCAATTTCCCAGTTATTGGGTGAGCAATTGGACTGCATTTAACCTGTGCCTTGTGTGTACCAGAAAATCCCTTTGACATTTAAAAAGGGAGCTGTTTCTGTTTTTCTGTTTATAAAAACTTTTGGGTTTTCCTTTTATCGTGTGGTGTGTGTGATTACGGGCGATTGAGACACGCCGGCAGAACAGGTGCCAAACTCGAGGCCTGCGGGCTGGCCCGCGGTGTGTTTAAATCTGGCCTACTAGGCTGCTCTGGAAACAGCGAACGACTGGACAGCGAAAATGGAGTCACCATACTGTACCATTGTCACAGTGGTGGGCTACTAGTGGATAGTGGATGCAAATTTCCTTCTGGAATTTACAAGAATGAGAAGGAAAGGTCCCCATTATTATCCCTTTCTATAGATTTTCTTTCTTTCTGGATAGAGGTCAAAAATCAAAGACTACTAGTTTTGGAGGGGCATGATATTTTACAAGGGTGGCATGGATTCTTATGGAATGAGAAAAATAAAATTCCAACATATTTCAAAAATCATATAATTAGAGATTCATTATTGACAATATGGATAAAAATTAAGAGGGAACACTATATTAAAATACCAGGATGGTACTCCAGTATGGAGGCACTTACACCTCCAAATATCCTTCAGTTAAAAAAAATAGTGAACTATAATCATATATTAGATGAGAGAGATAATATCAAAACAAGACAACAATTGGAAGAACAAGATATTATTGATTGGTGGCCATATACACAAATTCAGGTAAAATGACAAATAATAATAATAATAATAATAATAATAATAATAATAATAATAATAATAATAATAATAATGGAATTCGGGGAAAAGATACAACATTAGACAAATTGATATTAGGTCAAGAAAAAAAATGTTATAACTAGGACATATATCTTCCTAGTTGATTATAAAATAGAAACAGAAATAGCTAAGGGAAACATGATCAGCTGGGCAAAAAATGTGGGACATACAATATATTTAGAACAATGGGAATCAATGTGGAAAAATTATAAAATGACCAAATCTATTTCATATAAAGAAAATATTCAAAAATGTTCTACAGATGGCATCAGCTAGAAGTTCTTGCAGGACCAGCACGATTTTGTTTGTGCATCTGTGGAGGATGCAAAATCGTGCAGGGTACCACAAGTGCGCCCGTGTTTCGGCATGTGTGGAAGTAAAAAAAACTCACTGAGACATGGTGCGCCGTGGCTCCGTGTGGGATTTTGCTACCTCCACAGGTGAAGAAGCAAAATCGGGCTGGCATCGCAAGCACTTACGAGCCGCAGCGGCGAACACAATTTAGCCTTCCGGCTAGTAGCCCACCACTGCATTGTCATTGTATTTGTGAACAGTGAAGCATTTTAAAGCAGAAAGAAAGAAAATCTACAGAAAGGGATATTTCTATTTATTCTCTATTTATTGGATTTGTATGCCGCCCCTCTCCGTAGACTCGGGGCAGCTAACAACAGTAATAAAAACAGCATGTAGCAATCCAATATTAAAACAGTTAAAAACCCTTATTATAAAACCAAACATACATGCCTGGTAGCAGAGGTGGGTTTTAAGCAGCTTACGAAAGGCAAGGAGGGTGGGGGCAATTCTAATCTCTGGGGGGAGTTGGTTCCAGAGGGCCGGGGCCGCCACAGAGAAGGCTCTTCCCCTGGGTCCCGCCAAGTGACATTGTTTAGTTGACGGGACCCGGAGAAGACTCACTCTGTGGGACCTAACTGGGCGCTGGGATTCGTGCAGCAGAAGGCGGTCCCGGAGATAATCTGGTCCGGATAATAATGGGGAGGGGGGGCTTTCCTTCTCACTCTTGTAAATTCCAGAAGAAAATTTGCATCCACTGTCATTTTTTATGAGCAAGGGGGAATTAAAAGCGAAGAGAAGAATTTGAAGGAGCATTGTAAAGGACGAAAAGGGATTGAGGTTTCCACCATTCGGAACACTGACCGCCACTAAATCTTGGGACAAATAACGTTCCTACTTGTCCCGTAAAAAATATTTTTAAAACTGAGTTGCCGAAATGGGAGCAGGGGCTTTATATTAGTGTTGTTAATCTATGGTTTTGTTCTCGATGCAAAAACCTGATGAAAAGCCAGGGGGAAAAAAGTCATTTCTCTCCCACAATACCGTACAAGAACATAAATGCCTTTATATCACATCTTCTGATACAAATACGCATGTGTGCTAATTACATCATGCCATTTTATTACGCTTAGAATATTCTCTGTAGTTTTAAAAAAACGAGAACACAATGTCGTTTTTGTAATGATTGATACTATTTAATATTCAGATTGTGTCGCTTCACGCTTTACTTTGCCTGGAATTAGTACGAAACGCAGTAATTCCAGTAATAGCGGCTGAAGCGAAGAATTATTAAAATGCATTACTTCTAATTCTGCACCATACAATCCTTGAAATGTATATCTATTCCACTGTTTCCTTAGGGATCAGCTGACATTAGCTCTTATATATATTTGGAGAAGGAAAACACAGTAGCAAATAATTCAAACAGAAAGCATTGGTCGTAAAAGCATTCAAAGCCGTCGTAGGCAGCATTTATCTTGGGCCGAACTCAATGTTTTTAACTGTGCTAATATTTGAGGACTGTGGGTTGTGTTGTCAGGCAGTTTTTGAGGTGAGCACGTGAAAAGGAAGAAATGGGCAAATGGAATTGGGTTTTTATTGTCTTTTATGGATCTCTTTTTCATCCTGCATTTTCAACACATTATTTACCAGACATTGCTTAGATTACACATGGAGCTTACAATCAAGTATTTATTATGTGGTTTGTCTCTTTATTTGTTTGTTTATTTGTCTGTCTGTCTGTCTATCTAATCTATTTATCTATCTATCTATCTATCTATCTATCTATCTATCTATCTATCTATCTATCTATCTATCTATCTATCTATCTATTTATGGGATTTGTATGCCGCCCCTCTCCGCAGACTCGGGGCGGCTAACAACAGCAATAAAACAGTATATAACAAAATCCAATACTAAAAACAGTTAAAAACCCATTATATAAAAACCAATCATACATACAGACATACCATGCATAAAATTGTAAAGGCCTAGGGGGAGAGTGTATCTCAGTTCCCCCATGCCTGGTGGCAGAGGTGGCTTTTAAGCAGCTTTCGAAAGGCAAGGAGGGTGGGGGCAATTCTAATCTCTGGGGGGAGTTGGTTCCAGAGGGCCGGGGGCGCCACAGAGAAGACTCTTCCTCTGGGTCCCGCCAAACGACACTGTTTAGTTGACGGGACCCGGAGAAGACCCACTCTGTGGGACCTAACTGGTCGCTGAGATTCATGCGCCAGAAAGCAGTCCCGGAGATATTCTGGTCCAGTGCCATGAAGGGCTTTATAGGTCATAACCAACACTTTGAATTGTGACCGGAAACTGATCGGCAACCAATGCAGACTGCGGAGTGTTGGTGTAACATGGGCATATTTGGGGAAGCCCATGATTGCTCTCACAGCTGCATTCTGCATGATCTGAAGTTTCCGAACACTTTTCAAAGGTAGCCCCATGTAGAGAGCATTACAGTAGTCGAACCTCGAGGTGATAAGGGCATGATTTGTATCCTCTCCGTAGACTTGGGGCGGCTCACAACATACAATAGAACAATCCACAACAAATCTAATAAATTGTAAAAAAAACATTAAAAAACCCCATTATTAAACCAGATATACACACAGACGTACCATACATAAATTGTATAGGCCTGGGGAAGGGGGGGGAATGCCTCAATTCCCCCATGCCTGACGACAGAGGTGAGTTTTAAGGAGTTTATGGAAGGCAAGGAGGGTGGGGGCAGTTCTAATCTCCGGGGGGAGCTGGTTCCAGAGCGTCGGGCCCGCCACAGAGAAGGCTCTTCCCCTGGGACCCGTCAGACGACATTGTTTAGTCGACGGGACCCGGAGAAGGCCCACTCTGTGGGACCTAATCGGTCGCTGGGATTCATGCAGCAGAAGGCGGTCCCTGAGATATTCTTTCCTGCCCATTTCTAGTTTTCTTTTCTTCTACAAGTCAGCAACAGTTTTTGACCATTCAGCATTTTTAATGTTCATCAGCCTACTTTTATTTGTTTATTTTTTTTATAAAAGTATTCCCAGTATTGAATATGATTGTGCATGTGTTTCATTTATACTCTAGTCCTTGCGTTAGTACTGTACCTCAAACCTGCTGAATTTATTCCTTTGTGTCTAGGTTATGCTATTTTTTAATTGTATAATTAATATCCTCACAATCCCTGCGGTCTGAAATCAAGGGAACAGAGTTTTAAGAAGGTACTTGAAAGAAATCATAATAGCCTTTCAGTTATAAAATCTATCCAAGAATTATATACTCATAAACTAGGCAAGACTTTATGTCACAATCCAGGAATTTTTTTTAAAAATGTCAAAGTCTTAACATTCTGTAATGGCTGTAATGGTTATTAGTTGACTTTTTCTTTTATTAATCTCTGTATTAATAAGGACTTTCAACTACTTAAAAAACAAGTCAGGTTTGGAATCACTGCTGTGCTTCAGGTCACATTATAAGAAACAGAACATGAAATGAATTAATATTATTCTTTTTTTAAAAAAAATCTGTTCTAGGCAATGAACATAGAAAATGCAAAATACTCTATTTTAAAAAAAGAAATAAAAAAGGAAACCGGGCAGGTTTATATTTGACAGAAGCTTATCTTATTTACATCTGCTCAAAAATAATAATAATAATCATACACCATATAGAAAATTGGTTGTAGCATTGCAACTTATAATTTTGAAGCCTTCTCTTCTTTCTCTCAATAATGCAACAGTCCCTATAATTGGTCTCGATTCAATGGTAAATAGATTAGAATTAGAATACTGGACTAAGGACAGAAGGCATTATGGGCAGCATATCTTTTTAATATTATCCAAGACAAGGAGTTTATTTATTTATCGTGCAGAATGCAGCTGCGAGAGCAGTCATGGGCTTACCTAGGTATGCCCATATTTCACCATCACTCCGCAGTCTGCATTGGTTGCCGATCAATTTCCGGTCACAATTCAAAGTGTTGGTTATGACCTTTAAAGCCCTTCATGGCATCGGACCAGAATATCTCCGAGACCGCCTCCTGCCGCACGAATCCCAGCGACCGATTAGGTCCCACAGAGTGGGCCTTCTCCGGGTCCCGTCGACTAAACAATGTCGGTTGGCGGGCCCCAGGGGGAGAGCCTTCTCTGTGGCGGCACCGATTCTCTGGAACCAACTCCCCCCGGAGATCAGAACTTCCCCTACTCTTCCTGCCTTCCGCAAACTCCTCAAAACCCACCTTTGCCATCAGGCATGGGGAAACTAAACATCTGCCCCTGGGCACGTTGAATTTATATATGGTATGCTTGTGTGTATGTATTTTAGTATATGGGGTTTTTTAAAATTTTTCAATAATTTAATTAATTGGATTATGTATTGGATTGCTTTTCACTTGTTGTGAGCCGCCCCGAGTCTTCGGAGAGGGGCGGCATACAAATCCAAATAATAAAATAATAAATAAATAAAAATTATTCTACCTTTTTCTTTGTGGGCTAAAATGCTGCTTATGACAAAAAATTGCTTTGCAGAGTATGAACTTGTACTTCCCAGCCACTCTTTTAAAAAGACAACGAATGTGTTTGAAAGTAAAACATAAAATAAAATCCAAGACTCCAATTAGTTCACGTTTGAACCAGGGATTCATGTCCCTCAGTGACATTTAAGTAAAGAAAGAATAGTTGTATTTCTGGGCTGTCTGGAGGATGCTTGAATCTTCTAATGCAAATCTTAAATTGTAATTTAAAAAAACCCACAAAATAGCTACTAACCATTTTCCCCATTCCTTTTTGGCCCAGCTGCTTCTCCCAGCTGCTCTCATCTGCCGTGAAAAGGAAATAAGTTTGTACAAATAGCTATTTACTGTTATGCTAATGATTTAATTTAGAACTGATGAAAGGATAGGAATTCCAAGCGAAGTCTGGCTGTGCTCAACTTGCCTCCCTTAACTTACTCCTTTAGAATTAGAACTGTAACAAAGGAGGACCTTCCCCTACTCTTTGGAGGTCATTTTGGGCTTCAGATATTTGGGTTAAGTCTTGTCGATCTACTCATTAATAACAGCTTTGAATTAAAGGTGGGTTTTAAATATACAACCCTGCACAAAACATACAGACAGCAAGCAAAGGCAGGCTGAGTCAGTGGTGCTGAACCCATAGCATGGGTGCCACAGGTGGCACATCAAGCCATATCTTTCGGCACGCGAGCTGTTGTCCTACATGCATGTGTGTGGCCATCAGTTGATTTTTGGCTCGCACAGAGGCACTGGGAGGGCGTTTTTGGCTTACAGAGAGTCTCCAGGGGGATGGGGAGGGTGTTTTTACCTTCTCCCAGCTCCAGGAAAGCCTTTGGAAACTAGGGAGGGTGAAACATGAGCCTACTGGGCCTACAAGAAGTTAAGATACAGGTCACTTCTAGCCTCCAGAGACCTCTCTCTCTTCTCTCTCTCTCTCTCTCCCTCTCTCTCTCTCTATCTATCTATCTATCTATCTATCTATCTATCTATCTATTCTATCCATCCATCCATCCATCCATCCATCCATCCATCCATCTATCTATCTATCCTATCTCTCTATCTATCCCCCCCTCTCTCTGTCTATCTATCCTATCTCTCTATCTATGTTCTCTAACTATCTATCTATCTATCTATCCTATCTCTATCTATCTATCTATCTATCTATCTATCTATCTATCTATCTATCTATCTATCCCGCCCTTCTCCTTAACCTCAATAACACTTCTTAACAGAGCCGGCATATTGCCGCCACAATCCATGTCCTCATTTTACCCACCTTGGAAGGATGGAAGGGTTAGTCAACCTTGAGCCGGTGATGAGATTTGAACTGCTGACCTACAGATCTACAGTCAGCCTACAGTACTGCAGTGTACCTGCTGCGCCACTCCGGCTCTTTTAAGTGGATCAAGTGAGAGAGGGCTTTGCTATGAAATGCAACAGTGGATATTTGTTTATGGACCTCCTTCCTTTCCTCCCTCCCTCCTCTCTCTCTCTCTCCTTCTCTATCTCCCTCCCCATTTAGAAGAGCAATCAAGACTTTTATCTTGTGCCTAGTGTTCCATTATTCATCATTTTAATCTTAGGTTGGATTTTAACCGTTCCTTCTTTTAGTATCCTTGGTGGTGTTAACTGCCTGGAGTATTCATATGGCCAGAAAGGGGAGATAAAAACTGAATGATATCCACTCCAACCACATTTTTCTCTCTGGCAGATAAGTATTTCTTTAGTGCTCAAGGCAATTCCTAATAACAGCCTAATGAAATATTATTTTGTATCAGCTTCCCCTTGGTTATAAACCATCTGTAAGTGAGTTACTAATGCTTACTATAAGGGCACAGCAACATTCAGCAGATTTATTACCATTACAGTAACTTTCTTTCTAGGGCATTAATAATATGACAATAATGCCAAATAAACTACCTATTTTAACAATGAAGGTCCAAATAGAGAGTAATAGATCAGGTATAAAAGTGAAGGGCCACTGGTAAGCAGCATGCTATTGTCTGCATAAGGAGTTTAATGTTGTTAGAGCTTCCCAAAATTAGTATTTCTATAGTGAAATAACTAAGGGAGACATTACAGAATGGCAGGGTGCAGCTATTTCTAATCTCTCTTAATTTATTCCCAACCTCTACAGAACAGTATGGTTTCTTTCAAGGTTTACCTTTGCCAATAGATTAACCCCTGGGGGAGAGGAATCATGGCATTTTAACACATTTCTCTATTATTTATTTAATTGTAGTATTTTGCTTTGTTATTATTAAGATTACAAGCTAGGAATTGTAATAGAAAGATATTTGAGGTTCAGGAGATTTCCATAGGTCAAAGGATCAGGTAAGTGTTTTGCAAGTGGGGACCTGCGAGTTGGAGAATCATGTAAGGCAGGGCTGTCAAAATCATAGCCAGCGGGCACCATGAAGCGGTATATAAGTCTAAATGCTATTGCTATGTGAAGACCTGTAACTCTGGAATGGGTTGCATTCCCTCTTTCTCAAATGAAGAAATATTTTTTTTTGTTGTCTTCCAACAAAAAACCCATCCTCGAAAAACTTCCAACAAAAAACCTTTCAACAAAAAACCCATCCTCAAATACAGCTCATCTGTTTGGAACCCATATCGCATCTCAGACATCAACACCCTTGAAAATGTCCAGAGATACTTCACCAGAAGAGCCCTTCACTCCTCCACTCGAAACAGAAGACCCTACGAAACTAGACTTACAATCCTGGGTCTAGAAAGCCTAGAACTACGATGCCTTAAACAAGATCTAAGTATTGCCCACAAGATCATATGCTGCAACGTCCTGCCTGTTGGCGACTACTTCAGTTTCAACCACAACAACACAAGAGCACACAACAGATTTAAACTTAATATTAACCCCTCCAAACTTGGCTGCAAAAAATATGACTTCAGTAACCAAGTTGTCGAAGCGTGGAACTCATTACCGGACTCTGTAGTATCATCCCCTAACCCTCAACACTTTACCCTTAGATTATCCATGGTTGACCTCTCCAGATTCCTAAGATGTCAGTAAGGGGCGAGTACAAGTGTACTAGAGTGCCTTCCATCCCCTGTCCTACTGCTCTCCTATATCTCCTCTACCTTTCTTCTATTCCGATATCTTCTCTTCTGTTCTTTCTTAGATATATTTTACTATGAGTATCTCCTCTATAACCTTCATCATGTATTTCACTATGTGCATACCCCCTAAAACCCTCATTGTGTATTGGACAAAATCAATCAATAAAAAAATATTAAAAAATATAAAAAAAATATAAAAAATAACTATTCTGCCAGCTAGCAAGATCTGATGCTTGCAGATACTGTATGCAAATCTATTAAGGTGAGCTTCAGTGTTACAAGCGGAGTCTTTATTCTCTTTGTCAACATGTCAAATTGCTTAATATAGTTGAGGCTGGATAGTAAAAGGAGAAAAAAATGCAATTGAGTGAAACACCTTCTTGTAGTCAAGTAATTTATAAAGGGAGTGGGTTGGGAAACTGACACATCTGTAATTGGTTTGCTGTAAGTTTGGGACAAAGGAGGTAAGGAATTTATTTCAGCCTGCTTCATCAGCAGAAGCAGGTGATTTGATATGCTTGTATGATAAAACGATCCCTTCTAATTTTGCTAGGTTTTAAGTAGAAAGAACTGCAAAATATTAGCAAAGAGAAAGGGAAAAAACCCCATTTGTGTATATTTCTCAACCTGCATTCAAACATCAGGAATAAATATTCTTCTGCTGTCCCTTCAATCTGCATTGAAATATTTCTTAGCTGCATTAACTATAATGTGTTGTTGTACCTGAAATTAAATTTGGACAGATAATTTTTAGCACTGGATTGGAAAGAGGGTCCATTGATAAAGCCGAACCACCAAGCACATGTGATTCTGGGTAGCTGACCACATGGAGATGAGGGTCAGGGTTTTGTGTACCTTTTCTTGGGCTTTGTACTTCAGCATCTGTTCCTGAGCAAGGGCATGATTCTATTGGCTGTTGTCAGACTCCCATGCGGCCATGTAGGGGTTACCTAGTCATCTTAGCTGATGACTCTGAAAAGTTTGGTTGAAGTTTCTGATGGCAATGCAATATTCTTAGGCAATTGTGCAATGTAATGAGCTCTTTGTCTTAGTGAGTTAATCCTATTATGTCCTGAAGGGTTGTGTCTTAATCCCTTCACCCTAGAACTGAAGGTCTTTTGTTTTGTAGATAGGTTGGCTCAGTCTTTCTTTAATAGACACAAAACATCTGCTTGGGGCAGGGAGCCAGGGCTCTGAGTTTCTGTTTCCCTTAGGATTTTTTAATTTCTCTTTTAGGGGAAATATTTTATCCTACCTTTTGTTGTGGTTACCTCTGGCCCAGCTCCTGCCCCAAGGAATGTGGAGGTGGATGTGGGGGAAACATCCACATGCCACAGGCCTGTTTTGCTTCCGATAGAATCTGCCGACGAAGTCTTCTCTGACGAAGGAAGCATGAGTGACAGGGAAAAGGGGAGTTTGGCCGACAGCCCAGGAGGAGATCAATCATCTTTATCATCCCTGGATTCTGAACAAGAACTTATGACGGACCCACGCATGCGTAGAGTGATGCAAAGGAGAGAACAACTGAAGGATTATTACAGGAGATAAGTGAGGCCACCTGTGCTTGGGTGCTGTAATTAGTGCTACAGATAAAAAGAGCAGTGTGCTGGTTTAGCCTCGTGGAAGTTTATCTGATTCATAGTTTCCTGGTTTGCTGTTTCCCTGTGCAAGATTGTGTGTGGAATTTCTGGACTTTGGAATATGACTCAATTTCCCAGTTACTGGGTGAGAAATTGGATTGCATTTAACCTGTGCCTTGTGTGTACCAGAAAATCCCTTTGACATTTAAAAAGGGAGTTTTTTCTGCTTTTCTGTTGATAAGACTTTTGGTTTTCCTTCTATCGTGTGGTGTGTGTCTGTTTGGACTAATTACCCTGTAATTACGGGCGGCTGGGACACGCCTGCAGAACACCTTTTAAAAATAGCCCTCAAAATATTTCATTCTTCTAGGAAGGGAGATGGTGCCTCCCCACAGCAGGAATCTCTCCAATTTGGTTCCCTTCAAGTAGTAGAAAAAGTTAAAACCATTTATGTTATGTATGAACAGTAAATACAAGGAATTGTAAAAAAAAAAGTAAGCCATCTGATTTAACAATAATATTTACTGATAGAGTAGTAGATGCTTGGAACAAACTTCCAGCAGACATGGTTGGTAAATCCACAATAACTGAATTTAAACATTCCTGGGATAAACATATATCCATCCTATGATAAAATAGAGGAAATAGTATATTTGTATCCCGCTGTTCTTCGGAGAAGGACAGCATAAAATCTCATTAATAATACTAATGATACTAATGATACTACTACTACTAATAATAATAATAATAATAATAATAATAATAATAATAATAATAATAATAATAATGGCAAACCAGATGGACAATGAGGTCTTTTTCTGCCATCAATCTTCTATGTTTCTATATTTCTATTTTAAATATCCAAACTAATATAAGATGCAAGTAGCTAGATCCTTTCTTTAGAACTCTGAAACATTTAAGTCGCATTTAATGTAATGCATTTAATGTAATGCATTCGAAAGGAAACGTATCTTCTTACATGACATATTTTGATCACAATTAACAGAGAATTAAGGAACTCTTTCTTCTGTTCTATAACTCTGTGCCCATCTATCCCCATTGCCATAGCAATATCAGCTCTTATAATAATGCGTTATCAGCAGTTCAGGAAACACAGTGTAATTGAATTCACACGCTGGAACAAACCAACCAACAATGTCATTGGGGACAAAAAGCAATCATATTAAGCAATATTCATTAGAACATTAAATGCCTAAGGGTTTATTTTTTTCTTTAAAAAAATATGCCAATAATTTTGATCTATTAGACTATCAAATACCCAGGTGCAATACTTAAGTCTATATTAATTCATGTTGAATAATATTTGTAGATGGCTACTTTCTCATTTACATAATTATGCCTGGCTGTTTTTCTATAACATTTTTTGTACTTAAAAATACAATACCTAAATCTGTACCCTCTACTTTCTATTTCGGAACTGGTATTTGTAAAATAATGTAAAATAATACGTTATAATTAAAAACTGCCCAATTTCTCATAAAGTAATATGTTTTTCTAACTTGAAAAATGCTTGACACCCTGTGGGATGGAACTTAGTGAAATCCATGAAAAAGAGAACAATTCAAATCTCATAGAATATAATGTACTTCTAAAATGACATCCTTTGAGAGAGGGGATCAGAGGTGGTTTTCAGCCGGTTAGGGTGAACTGATGATAGCGAACTATGGGTGGGCCTGTAATGGTGGGGTCATCCTTGGCTTTCTTGACCTCTCAGTGTCTTTTAATATCATCAATCATGGTATCTTTTTAATATGTTTGTGAGTGACATAGGGGAAGGTTTGGTAGGGAAGGTTTGCCTATTTGCCGATGACTCTAAAGTGTATAATAGGGTTGATATTCCTGGAGGCGTCTGTAATATGGCAAATGATTTAGCTTTACTAGATAAATGGTCAAAGCAATGGAAACTGCAGTTTAATGTTTCCAAATGTAAAATAATGCATTTGGGGAAAAGGAATCCTCAATCTGAGTATTGTATTGGCAGTTCTGTGTTAGCAAAAACTTCAGAAGAGAAGAATTTAGGGGTAGTGATTTCTGACAGTCTCAAAATGGGTGAACAGTGCAGTCAGGCGATAGGGAAAGCAAGTAGGATGCTTGGCTGCATAGCTAGAGGTATAACAAGCAGGAAGAGGGAGATTATGATCCCGCTATATAGAGTGCTGGTGAGACCACATTTGGAATACTGTGTTCAGTTCTGGAGACCTCACCTACAAAAAGATATTGACAAAATTGAACGGGTCCAAAGACAGGCTACAAGAATGGTGGAAGGTCTTAAGCAAAACGTATCAGGAAAGACTTAATGAACTCAATCTGTATAGTCTGGAGGACAGAAGGAAAAGGGGGGACATGATCGAAACATTTAAATATGTTAAAGGGTTAAATAAGGTCCAGGAGGGAAGTGTTTTTAATAGGAAAGTGAACACAAGAACAAGGGGGCACAATCTGAAGTTAGTTGGGGGAAAGATCAAAAGCAACATGAGAAAATATTATTTTACTGAAAGAGTAGTAGATCCTTGGAACAAACTACCAGCAGACATGGTAGATAAATCCACAGGAACTGAATTTAAACATGCCTGGGATAAACATATATCCATTGTAAGATAAAATACAGGAAATAGTATAAGGGCAGACTAGATGGACCATGAGGTCTTTTTCTGCCGTCAGACTTCTATGTTTCTATGTATCCTTTTGGATTGGTTTCAGCTGGTAGTGAATACAACAACGGGGCAGTTATGTACACCACATTATCAATATATGCTATGCCTCTGCTTCGCAAGCTGCATTGGTTGCCAGCATGCTACTAGTCTCAATTCAAAGTGCTGGTAGTTATTTATAAAGACCTTCATAGCGTGGGGCCAGGCTATTTGAGGGACCATTTCTCCCCAATTATGGCTAGACATCCCATTAGGTCCAGCAGGAGCAGCCTGCTCTGTGGTCCATCCATTGGGGAGTACCATCTGGCCTTTCTTCTCATGCTGCCCAGCGTTTCCCCAGAGGTAAACTTAGCTACAACTTCACTAGCTTTCCTCAAAGCCTTAAAAGAGTTGTGTCATTGAGCCTGGGCATCTGGATATAGAACAGAGTCCATGCAATGGTTGCATTGATTTATTGGCTGGTTGTTTTGTTTTTGCTTTGTTGCTGATTGTGTATGTTCATTGTTATTGTTTTTAACTGCTGTCATCTACCCAGTCATTAATTTGAAATGAGAAGCCGTATAGATGGAAGTAAACAAATAAACCTTGTCTTACGATCCTAGTTGGTTCCAGGGGGAGGTTCGTAAGACGAAAAGTTCGTAAGACGAAACATTGTTTCCCATAGGAAACAATGTAAAATCAATTAATCCGTGCAATGAAAAAAAACAACGGAAAAAAACGCCGCCGCCCGGCTGTCACCTTTTGAAACAGCCGGGGGGCTTCCCAGCGTCCTCCTGAACCCGAACGCCAAACCCGAACTTCCGGGTTCGGCATTCGGGAGGCCGCCGAGAAGCCCCCCGGCTGTTTTAAAAGGTGACAGCCGGGCGGTGGGGCTTTCCAGCGGCCTCCCAAACCCGAACTTTTGCCGAACTTCCAGGTTCGGTGTTCGGGAGGCCGCCGAGAAGCCCCGCCACCCGGCTGTCATCTTTTGAAACAGCCGGGGGGCTTCTCGGCGGTCTCCTGAATGCCAAACCTGGAAGTTCGGGTTTGGCGTTCGGGTTCAGGAGGACGCTGAGAAGTCCCCCGGCTGTTTCAAAAAGCGACAGCCAGGCAGCAGGGCTTCTCGGCGGCGGCGGGTTCGTAAGAAGGAAAAAGTTTGTAAGAAGAGGCAAAAAATTTCTGAACCCCGGGTTCGTATCTCGGGCTGTTCGTAAGACGAGGGGTTCGTATCATGAGGTACCACTGTACAAATGACCCTTATGATGGTAATGTTTCAGACCTGAAATCTTTCCAATTTATAGCATTCGCATCCCATTCTTCTTCTTTGCCAGCATCTTAGGCAGGTTACTCCTATCATTGGATTAATCCTCTGCATACAGGTGACTTGTTGGAATTACCGTGTTTCCCTGAAAATAAGGCCCTGTCTTATACTTTTTTGAACCCTGAAATAAGCACTTGGTCTTTTTGCCATACAATCAAAAGCCTAATTGGGCTTATTATCAGGGGATGTCTTATTTTGGGGAAAATAGAATAGGTTGAGGCAGCGGTTGGCTATGAGGCAGAACGCTAAATTGTGCTCGCCGTCGTGGCTCATAAGTTCTTGCAGGACCAGCCCAATTTTGCTGCTGCACCTGTGGAGGTAGCAATATTGCGCCCGTGTTTCGGTGAGATTTTACCTGCGGTTCTGTGTGCGATGTTGCTATCTTCACAGGTGCAGCAGCAAAATCACTCTGGTCCTGCAAGAACTTATGAGCCGTGGTGGCGAGCGCAATTTAGCATTCACTGCTGGGTTGAGTTTAGAATCAGGCCTATATAATTGTCATACAAGCATGACTAACATCTAAATCTCTACATGGGGCTACCTTTGAAAAGTGTTCGGAACCTTCAGATCGTGCAGAATGCAGCTGCGAGAGCAATCATGGGCTTTTCCAAATATGCCCATGTCACACCAACACTCCGCAGTCTGCACTGGTTGCCGATCAGTTTCTGGTCACAATTCAAAGTGTTGGTCATCACCTATAAAGCCCTTCATGGCACCGGACCAGGGTATCTACGAGACCACCTTCTGACACTTGCCAACAATTAATCAGTGGAACAACTTTCATCCAGAAGTTGTAAATGTTCCAACACTGGTAGTTTTAATAAGATATTGGATAACCATTTGTCTGAAATGGTATAAGGTTTCCTGCTTAAACAGGAGGTTGGACTATAAGACCTCCAAGATCCCTTCCAACTCTATTATTCTGTTCTGTTCTGCTACTCTACTCTACTCTACTCTACTCTCTTGGAAACTGAAAACAAAATCCCAGATATTATTAAATATTAAATTGTGACTTTATTGTTTTAAGAAAACAGCACAGTGGTATGCCTGTAATGATAAAAAGATCTGCTTGACTCAAGAGAAATTAAATTTCATCTTGCTTAAATTGGAATAGCTAGTAGACAGATAGGTTCTACTATAATGATATTGTCATTAAGTGTGTTTTTTTTAACCTGGATGTTTGGGGACTTGATGAAGTTGCCAGCCACAGTTCCTTGTACGGCTGTTTTATCATTTCTGTTAGAAGAAATAATGACATTTTGTGCTGATCCATACACTAATTTCAGCAAATCTTAATAACGCAAATCTTCAGCAAATCTTAATAACGTATTGCATTGTGAGATATGTATTTCTTATTTTGTTCTGAAAGGCCTTGAATTATAACCCAATGTTTCATACCATGAAATATGGTGATGAAACATGATAGAATGTGAATTTAATAAGTGTGGTCTTGTATCTCCTAACACTCAAAATAAAGGCTTGGTGTCTTAGGAACAGAATCAAGGATCTGAAATGCAAATGAAATTAGGATTAAAGGAAGGTTTTGTGTCATAATTTTATTCAACTCTGTCAAGAATTAGAAATGCAAATGAAATTAGAGCAAGGACAGATACTCCTTCAGTATATCTGGACTTGTTGAAAATAATTTGGTTGAATTCCAGTAAGCTTCCACCTGTCCCTGCTTGTCCTAGTTTCCAAAGCTCCTGAGGGTAGGACAAGAAGCAGTGGGTGAAACCTTGGTAAACAGGGATCCAGTCTGGAACTAAGGAGACATTTCCCGACATTTTTCTGGGTTCGGGTTCTTAAGTAGAAAATGGTTCTTAAGAAGAGGCAAAAAAATCTTGACCACCCGGTTCTTATCTAGAAAAGTTCTTAAGTAGAGGCATTCTTAGGTGGAGGTACTACTGTATAACAACCCATGAGGAACTCCTGCTTCAGAAGATTACTAGGTAAGAATGTATTGAATTGTCTAGGTATGAAGACATACTGAAGATGCAAGATGATAGGAGCTGAAGATTCCCCATCTGTTCTCTGATTTTATGCATGACTACACCATTTTATCACTGCTGATTTGGAAGGGAGCAATGTTTATAAATCCTCCAAATGCAGGCACATGTATCTCAAATGCTAATGTCCCGAATGTCTATGTTCTGGATTTATTTTTCCTGTTCCTGATATTGACCATGTTTCTTCTGTCTCTCTTTTTAGGGGCAATATTCGATGAATCTGCAAAAAAGGACGAGGAAGTCTTCCGCATGGCCGTTTCCGACCTCAACCAAAACGATGAAATTTTACAAACAGAGAAAATCACCATATCTGTGACTTTTGTGGATGGCAACAATCCCTTTCAAGCAGTTCAGGAAGGTAGGGTCTCCAAGCCTGATTCGTTTCCTTGTGTCTTGGTGACATTTGAAATCCTTGCAAATGAAGCCGCGTTGAAGGAGTTTGCTTTGGCTATGAGCCGGGATACTGTTGTATTCCGTAGAGTTTCTCAGATGGATGAAATGTTTATTCTTAAGTGACAGTGACATGGAGCAGCACATTTTGCTTTCAATCATAATAATTAATTAGGGGACTTGGAGGCATCTGACGGAATGAACCCTTCTTTTAATCTGTAGAAAAAGATTGAACATGATTGTCTCACCGCAATATTTATTTTGATTTGATCAGCGTATTCTGATGAGTGAAAAATAGGAATTTAAGACTTCTTAACAT
Source organism: Erythrolamprus reginae (assembly GCF_031021105.1). Taxonomy (NCBI): domain Eukaryota; kingdom Metazoa; phylum Chordata; class Lepidosauria; order Squamata; family Dipsadidae; genus Erythrolamprus; species Erythrolamprus reginae. Next base: position 83,453,911 of record NC_091956.1, on the reverse strand, counting down.
GAATGAAGGTTCACACTTTTATCCATATCATGATGGCATGTGAGAAGAAAGATAAAGAATTGGTGTGCTTGCTCAGTTTATGATAAGCCTTTTTTTCCCATAAAATTTGAAAGAGTTGCAAAGTTACATTTGTCCAAAAAGGATGAGAATTTCACTTTCCGAAGTGATCAATATAGTTTGAGTGATCATTGTTTTGCATACATGACAGTGGCTAAAAGAGAGATTAGAGATTAAGACTTCTGAAGTAATTACATTTAAGAATTTCAAGTTTCTACAGCTTGCAAAATTCATTATTGATTCGTGTATTCATATACATATGCACCACATTCTGATATTCTACATTATGATTGATATATATATACACACTGCAGTAATTAAATTTTGGAAGATAATTGATTTTTATTTCTGCTTTGTATAAGTAACTACTAATATTTTCCTACTACTCTTTTCAATTCAGATAGATTTATTCTTTTTTAAAAAAGAAGGTCCATTGACATCAAGGGAAATTGGTGCAATATTATTGATTCGTGTATTCATATATATATGTATATGCACCACATTCTGATATTCTACATTATGATTGATATATACACACTGCAGTAGTGAAATGTTGGAAGATAATTGATTTTTTATTTCTGCTCTGTATAAGTAACTACTAGTATTTTCCTACTACTCTTTTAAATTCAGATGGATTTATTCTTTTTTTTTAAAGTAAGTCCATTGACATCAAGGGAAATTGGTATAATACTGATATTCTACATTATGATTGATATATACACACTGCAGTAGTGAAATGTTGGAAGATAATTGATTTTTTATTTCTGCTCTGTATAAGTAACTACTAGTATTTTCCTACTACTCTTTTCAATTCAGATGGATTTATTCTTTTTAAAAAGTCTTAAAGTTCACTGAAATCAAGGGAAACAACCATTGCAAGTCCCAGTGATCACAATAGCTGTACTTTAAGAGTGTCTAAATTTGAATCCACTCCTGATGTTTTCTGCTATTGTATTGCAAATATGCAAGAAACGAGTGTTTTCTTTTGTTTGTTGAACTTAGGGCTTTTACAGTTATCACTGTGTAATTATAAGAAAGGTGGCTCTTTTATATTTCTGCTAGAGCAAGTGTGGCAATTTGTCTATTATACCACGATGAAAATATATGGTACGGTTGTTGTTGTTTTTCCAAAGACTGTAATTTAGGGTTTCACAGACTTTAATTTGGGGTTTTTTAAGTAGGTCTTTCTATGGTAGACCCAGGAGGAGGAGGAGGAGGATATGTTTTCTCTTCGACTAGTTGCTAAATACCGTTCTCCTTTCTACAATTGCATCACTAATTTTTTCAATGAAATTTAATAATATTTTGGAAATGAATAATGGGATGAAAACTGTGATTGTATTTCCTGTAAAAACCTTTAAAGGATAAAATATCTAAATGTTCTGCCGGGCTCACTGATAGGAGCCTCCCGAAAATTCAAGGGTACAAATTTCAGACACACACGTTTGAAAATTCAAAACAATGTTCTTTATCACGAAATTCAAAATAAACTAAGCCCTCTTTTTGTATTGCAAAGAGCACTCGTCCCAAAACAACCAGGTAGTCTGTACAATTTCCCTTAAGCAGTCATTAAGTACTTAGCTAGCAGCTGTGAAGAAACTTCACACCCCTTCTTCTTCCAAGGAAGTGAGACACACACACACACACACACACACACGTTGCTCTGCTTTGGTTTCAAAGGCATGAAAAAGCAACAAAGTCCAAAAAACACAGGATTCCTGACGAACTCCGATCAGATATTCTTCCACAACGGCCAAACCCACACGCTGCTATTTATAGCAGCAGCCCTAATTACTGGAGCCCCACCCAAACACAGGTGGCCTCCCTTATTTCCTGTAATATGTCCTTACTTGGTCTCTTCTACGCATAATTCTGCACTTGCGTGGGTCCAAAACATCATCATCTGAATCAACGGAAGATAAGGGAGAGTGACTGTCTGGGCTGTGTGCCAAGCCCCCCTCTGCCGAGTCACTCCCACCTTCTTCTTCATCCAAGGAAACTAAACTCTGAACTGATTCTGTCTGCAATAACACAGGCCTGTGACATATTGAAGTTTCCCCTGCATCCACCTCCCCATTCCCTGGGGCAGGAGCTGGGCCAGAGCCAACCACAACAGCTAAGAGTGTAGTTATTGCTACATTGGATTTATTTATTATTAGAGCTGAAAGGGACCTTGCAGGTCATCAAGTCCAACCCCCTGCTGAAACAGGAAACCCTCCACCACCCCAACCAGATGGCAGTCCAATTTTCTTTTGAATGTGTCAAGTGATGGGGCGTTCACAACCTCTGCTGGCAGCAGGCTGTTCCACTGGTCGATCACTCTCAGCGTCAGAAAGTTCTTCCTTATTTCCAGGTTGAATCTCTCCCTGGTCAGTTTCCATCCATTGCTCCCGGTCTAGCCCTCTGGTGCCCTGGGAAATAGTGTGACCCCCTTCTCTCTGTGGCAACCCCTCAAATATCTGTATACTGGTATAACCTGTTGTGGTTAGCTCTGGCCCAGCTCCTGCCCCAAGGACTGTGGATGTGGGGGAGACATCCACATGCCGCAGGCCTGTTTTGTTCCCGGTGGAATCTGATGCTGAAGGCTCCTCTGACCAAGAAGACATGAGTGACAGGGAGGAGGAGAGTGTGGCAGACAGCTCAGAAGGAGATCAATTCTCTAGCTCCTCCTTGGATTCAGAACAAGAGTTAATGATACAGCCACGCATGCGGAGAGCGAAGCATAGGCAGCAACAACTGAGAGATTATTATCAAAGAAAATGAGGCCACCTGTGGTTGGGTGGGGCTGTGGTCATTAGTGAGGCTGCTATAAAGAGCAGCCTGTGGGTTTGGCCACTGTGGAGGATTATCTGATCGTTGAGTTTCGTGCCTGCTTTACTGACTTCGACCTTGGTATGTTGTTTTTTCTCTGCTTTGAAACTAAACCAGAGCCAAGTGTGTTTCACTTTGTGGAAGAAGAAGGACTGTGAATTGCCTCACAGCTGCAAGCTAAGTATCACAGAACTGATAAGGGACTTGTATAAATTACCAGTTTGTTTGGAGACGAGTGCTCTTTGCTGTACAAAAAGAGGGCTTAGTTTATTTGAATTTTTGTTATAAAGAACATTGTTTTGAATTTTCAAACGTGTGTGTGTCTGAAATTTGTACCTGTGAATTTTCGGGAGGATTCTACCAGAGAGCCCGACAGAACACAACCTCTCTTCGTATGTCTTGGTTAACAGTCCCTTTATCATTATAGTTGCTCTTTTCTGTACTTTCTCTAGAATTTCAATGTCCTTTTTGTAGTGGGGTGACCAACATTGAATGCAGTACTCTAGGTGTGAGATTGTCTTACCTTTACTTCTTGACTCCATTTCAACGGCCTCAAAAATATGGCTCCGCTGACAAGTATATTCTACACTGGAAATGTTTCTGGCTCAAGAGCGAAAGGAAACATAACATTATAGCACAGATTTTCCTTCAGTTTTCTAGCCAAGCTTTAACTGTAAAACACAGAATACAGCAAGTCATCAAACATGAAATTAAATGTGCATGATTGAAATGAAGTCAACCAGTTCAAACCTCAATGCTTTGTTCCCCCTTTTTTCTGCATTATGATTGGTCAATAGCTTCCTTACATGCATTTTTTTTAAAATTAAAAATAATAGCAAAACCAAAGTTACTGATCCCAACTCCTTGCAGTTTTAGCTATGCATATTTATCATCTCAATTGACTTTATTCAGCGGTATAGAAGCCCATAAATATCCTCAGAATAGGTACATCTATATTATATATATTATGTATTTCTCAGCATAAGCACATCTTTTATTTTTTTATACAATTTCACTCGAAAAGCAATTCTGCTCTTATACAGCTAAATCAAGCAGTTCGTGTGCATTACACAAGGTGCTTGGGGTTGATTAAATGAATATCAGAAAGTGCACAGCAATGTTTACAGTTTAATATTCTTTTTAAAAAAGGAAAAATGCACCTCCATATGGAAGGAACATTTAGGCTAGAAAGCTGGGGATGAATTGGTACCGTGGTACCTCTGCTTACGAACTTAATTCGTTCTGTGACCAGGTTCTTAAATAGAAAAGTTTGTAAGAAGAAGCAATTTTCCCCCTAGGAAATAATGCATGTGATTGGGGAAACCACAGGGAGGATGGAGGCCCTGTTTCCTCCCAGGAGATTCCTAGAGAGGCCCCACGGAGGCTTCTCCCCGCTTTTTCCGGCCCTGTTTCCTCCCAGGAGATTCCTAGAGAGGCCCCACAGAGGCTTCTCCCCGCCTTTTCCGGCCCTGTTTCCTCCCAGGAGATTCCTAGAGAGGCCCCACGGAGGCTTCTTCACGCCTTTTCCGGCCCTGTTTCCTCCCAGGAGATTCCTAGAGAGGCCCCCGGAGGCTTCTCCCTGCCTTTTCCGGCCCTGTTTCCTCCCAGGAGATTCCTAGAGAGGCCCCATGGAGGCTTCTTTCCACCTTTTCTGGCTCTGTTTCCTCCCAAGAGATTCCTAGAGAGGCCCCACGGAGGCTTCTCCCCGCCTTTTCCGGCCCTGTTTCCTCCCAGGAGATTTCTAGAGAGGCCCCACGGAGGCTTCTCCCTGCCTTTTCCGGCACTGTTTCCTCCCAGGAGATTCCTAGAGAGGCCCCACGGAGGCTTCTCCCCGCTTTTTCCGGCCCTGTTTCCTCCCAGGAGATTCCTAGAGAGGCCCCACGGAGGCTTCTCCCTGCCTTTTCCGGCCCTGTTTCCTCCCAGGAGATTCCTAGAGAGGCCCCACGGAGGCTTCTCCCTGCCTTTTCCGGCCCTGTTTCCTCCCAGGAGATTCCTAGAGAGGTTACCGTTTAGGAGGCTTGGGTTTGTAAGTGGAAAATGGTTGTCCACTAGGACTCCAAGGTCCCTCTCATAATAGACTGCATTCTTTTTTCTTTTTTTTAATATAAAGTTTTATTTACAAGGATATATACAGTAAATACATTTAGGTACAGACAACAATGTAAGTATGTAAAGATACAGAAGGAAAATAATTAACTGGAAAAAGCAAAGATTGTGTATCAAATTTTAGGTAATATGCATTTGACCATAAACAGAAGACAAAACAGAATAAAACAAAACTAACAAAAATGAGAAAACAAACCAACCAACAGAATGAATAACAAAAAACAGCAAAAAAAAAGACACAGAAAAAAAGAGAAGGCGGGCGAGTGTACGATAGATCTGTATTGATAATATGAACTAAAAATATTCTTAATAGCTCATTACAATATAGATAATATTCTAAATTATAAATAAGTAAATATAGTGTTGCATATAGCAAAGCCAAGAGATTTTGAGTGAATCGTTTTAGTTTTTAACCTATATCTTTATCTCATTCAGCCATTGAAAAAGAAGAATTTTTGACACTAACTGCTGTGCCCCCATGGCTCTTAAATTCCATAATCAACATTGTGAGGTCCTTGGTTGTTTGCTTGAAGATTTTTCATTACTTGACCATCTTCAGATAACATCTGTGGTCACTGAATAATTACAGTAAGTAACAAAAGTCTGCAAGCAAATTACAATGCTCAGAGTATACCAAGGATTTTACTGCTAAATAGTGAGCAAAAGTTGATAACAACTTTACCAAAACAATTTTTATCTGCCTGACTAGATGAAGTTGACTAGGAAATCAACTTGATAGAAAGGCTAGAACTATTTTGGCAAGGTTTTTTTTTTTTGCTTCCGCACATGCTGAAACATGGGCGCACCTGTGGCTCCGTGCGCGGAGTTCTAATCTCCGGAGGGAGTTGGTTCCAGAGGGCCGGGGCCGCCACAGAGAAGGCTCTTCCCCTGGGGCCCGCCAAACGACATTGTTTGCCCGATGCTTTGCACTTCACATTCTGCTCAATGCAGTATATTTTATTCAACCTACTCCTACCCTTAAATATGACTATATGCCTTTTAAAAAACAAACAAACAAACAAACAAACACCAGCACATTTTATTATGGAATAAGAGGCCACGCCTGAAAATGAAAATTGAAAAGCAGTGAAGAATTGCGATATCATAAAGTTTTAATCTGAAGCTGAACATGCACCAGTTAATAAACAGCACATCAAATCCAAGCCTTTAATGCATCTGCCAGGAGTTTAGCAGTCCATGAAATGTGAGGGTTTTAAACTATTTTCCGTTGCAATCAGGGAAAATAGGGAAAGACAACCTTATCATCGCATTGCTTCGAGATCCAAATAGCCAGGAGGGCTTTATTCGCTAGGGCATAATTTTTTATCATAAAACTTCCGTGAAAGAAAAACCCCATAACCTTCAAATACACGGTTGCCCCACAAACATCATTTACTCTGTAGCCTGTTACTCAGGGCTGAAATCCTATTGTAGTCTGCTGGGGCTAACTTCAAGGTAAGGTTAAAAAAAGTAGGGGGGATTGAATTAGCCTTCCATTGAAGGACTGAATCACTGTTTCTTTGTTTATACTATACTTTTTTAAAAGGAACGAAGCAAAAGAAGTAGTAGCATTGTGCCTCAAGTACAATGAACTTGAACTACTGAAATTTTCCCATTATTTATAGAAAAGTATCCTGTAAAAATAATTACAAAACGAGTACATCAAGCTCATTGTATTGTATTGGCTGTAGTATTGACTGTTTTTTAAATAATAGTTGGTTTTAGCTTTAGTTTTTAATTATGGGATTTGTACTAAATTGTTTATTGCTGTTGCGAGCTGCCCCGAGTCTTCAGAAAGGGCCGGCATACAAATCTAATAAATTATTATTACGGTCGGCTTTGACATGTGAGTAGTTGTAAAACATTGGCTAAATTGACTGTATCCCAAAGCACAGCAAACTCATTCATTAGAGCCGGGGCGGCCCAAGCAGGTAGAGTGCTGTACTGCAGGCCACTGAAGCTGACTGTAGATCTGTAGGTCAGCGGTTCAAATCTAATCACCAGCTCAAGGTTGACTCAGCTTTCCATCCTTTCGAGGTGGGTCAAATGAGGACCCGGATAGAAACATAGAAGACTGACGGCAGAAAAAGACCTCCTGGTCCATCTAATCTGCCCTTATACTATTTTTGTACTTTATTTTAGGATGGCTATATGTTTATCCCAGGCATGTTTAAATTCAGTTACTGTGGATTTACCAACCACGTCTGCTGGAAGTTTGTTCCAAGCATCTACTACTCTTTCAGTAAAATAATATTTTCTCATGTTGCTTTTGATCTTTCCCCCAACTAACTTCAGATTGTGTCCCCTTGTTCTTGTGTTCACATTCCTATTAAAAACACTTCCCTCCTGGACCTTATTTAACCCTTTGACATATTTAAATGTTTCGATCATGTCCCCCCTTTTCCTTCTGTCCTCCAGACTCTACAGGTTGAGTTCATGAAGTCTTTCCTGATACGTTTTATGCTTAAGACCTTCCACCATTCTTGTAGCCCGTCTTTGGACCCGTTCAAAAGCATATTTGGGACTTAAATAAACTATAGTGATTGATTTAACAATTGTGGCAAGAAAAGTAATGCAATGGGACAAAAGTCACTTAAGAAATGTCTCACCTTTTTTGTCTCAGGTGCCAAAAGAGCGTGTATGTGCACTATCGCGCATGCATGAGTGCCCACACCCATAATTCAATGCCTGGGGAGGGCGAAAACAGATTCCCTGCTGAAGGCCCTCTAGATGCCAGAAACGGCCTGTTTCCCAACTTCTTTTTTTCCCCAATATATATTTATTAAATTTTTCCATTTTTAAAAAAAGTACATAATCATATCTACAGATGAATCTACATCGCATATACATTCCTATCAACATTGTTTTCTAATTACTTTTAGATTTCTTGATATTTTATTTCGATGTTTCTTTTGAGTTTCTTTTTTTTGTCCATTGGTACCATTTTGTCCAGGTTTCATAATAGTCCGATTTTTTTCAATTATTAAGTTCCATTGTCCATCTGTCCATCTCTGCACAGTCGTATATTTTCTTGATGATCTCATTGTCTTCAGGTATTTGCAGATTTTTCCAGTTCTGTGCAAATACAATCCTTGCAGCTGTTGTAATATGCAAGCTTAGATATTTTACATTTTTAGAATAGGTACCTCTCATAATACCCAGTAGAAAAAACTCTGGCGTATATTCTATTTTTGCATTTGTTATTTGACACAACCAATTATTTATTTTTTTCCAATATTTTCTTGTCTCTGGACATAACCACCATAGATGGAAGAAGGTGCCTTGAGTGTTTTTACATTTCCAACACATTGGACTATAATTTTTGTGCATTTTAGCTTCTGGTGGGCCCAGTAGGCTCGTGTTTTGCCTGCCCCAGGCTCCAAAGGCTTCCCTGGAACCAAGGGAGGGTATAAATGCCCTCCCCACCACGCCGGAGGCCCTCCCAGAGCCTCTGTGCAAGCAAAAATCAGCTGGCCGGCACACAAATGCACTTTGGAGCTGAGAGAGGGAAACGGGTCACACGCCAGCAGATATGGCTCCATGTGCCACCTCTGGCACCCGTGCCATAGGTTCACCATCACTTGACCATACAAGGTCCCTTCCAACTCCGGTAATCTAAAAACATAAATTTGGTACAGAATTGCAGTGGTAAGTCAGGGAAAACTTTTATATAAGGAAGAAGGACAAAGGCTTTCTCTTTTATAGCAGTCTATTATGTCCAGCTAATGCATTAGTGGAGTTCAAAGTGGCTCTCTCCATAAAAACAGCTATATTTCTAAATTGCGCAGGACAGGGTATCCATCACAAGACATTTAAAGTGGAATAGTAGTGCTAATCTCTTCTAGCAAAGTATCTTTTTTTTAAAAAAAAAAGGTATTTTCATACTTGGAACTGAAGAAAAGGGGTAAATATGGGTCCTCCATACTATATATACAAAAGCTGCAAATATATATACTGTATATACAGTATTTATCTTGGCTGTATCTCTGTGTCTGATTGATTGCTTGGTTGGTTGGCTGGTTGGTTGGTTGGTTGGTTGGTTTGTTTCTTTATTCATTCATTCTTTCATTCTTTCTTTCTTTCTTTCATTTATTTATTCATTCATTCATTCATTCCAAAACACAATAATACACAATGAAGTAGAGAAGAAATACGAGATATAGGAGAGACTATAGGGCAGGGGATGGAAGGCACTCTAGTGCGCTTATGTACACCCCTTACTGACCTCTTAGGAATCTGGAGAGGTCAATCGTGGATAGCCTAAGGGTAAAATGTTGGGGGTTATGGAATGATACTACAGAGTCCGGTAATGAGATCCATGCTTCGACAATCCAATTGCTAAAGTCATATTTTTTACAGTCAAGTTTAGAGCAGTTAATACTAAGTTTGAATCTGTTGTGTGCTCTTGTGTTGTTGTGGTTGAAGCTGAAGTAGTCTTTGACAAGCAGGACATTGCAGCATATGATCTTGTGGGCAATGCTTAGATCATGTTTAAGGCGTCTTAGTTCTAAGCTTTCAAGACCCAGGATTGTAAGTCTAGTTTCGTAGGGTATTCTGTTTCCAGTGGAGGAATGAAGGGCTCTTCTGGTGAAGTATCTTTGGACATTTTCAAGAGTGTTAATGTCTGCATCAATCATAGCCTTCCCCAGAACTGGACCAAGTTCCTCTTACCCTCCTCATCATCTAAGTCTTCCACTAGCTTTGCTGGCAGCTGGAGGGGGGCCACAACAATACGAGCCCAGAATTCAGGCATTATATTCCTTAAGATCAGTATGATCAACAGTCCTAACACTGTTCTGCTTAGCTGTTTCTGTTGTATTTGTGTATGTTCTTAGATGTTTGCGTGTGAGCGATATTTCCAGTCTGAAGATATCAAGTGTAGGGAAGATAATAGAATTTGAGATGGATGGACAGACAGATTCATTCTTCCCGTGTCCTGATCGGAATGCTACAAGATACTTCATATTCAGTCCCATCTAAAATTCTTGGCAGACTAAGATTGCAATCAACCGTGTACTTTGAGAGTTTTAATAGGCATTATGTGATAAGCATTGCATATATTTTGCTCCAGGGGGATCAGTCAGACAGGTGAACTGTGTGGCAGCTTTTGAAATTGGCTTGAGTGAAAATTGATAGAAGATAATTTGGTGTCAGTCTTATAATGAACTGAGAAGACCGTGTAATGTTCAAGCTGCTTGTATGCATTTTCAGTGCAAGGATTCTGATTACTTATGTTTTCTGTTGTTTTAAAAATTATATATGTATATAACTTCCTGGTGAGTCAGTGGGGTAACACCTGAGGTCATTGATGTAACTGAGTATGCTGATTAGTTAATGATTGTGGATTAGAGGTGATATCCTGAGTAGTTGGAGCTTGCAGGCTACTTAGTTGTTTTGCAATGTGTGTTCTGAGTCTGGTTTCAGTTTGTATGGCTGGGATATGTTTGTTAATGAGGGCTGGTTTCCAGATGTCTGGTAGGTGGGAGGTATCATCCCGCTTGTTCATATTTTGGGGATGTTTTTCTATCTCAATTGCTTCCATGATTATTCTTTTGCTGTAGTGTTCTGTTTTGGAAATTAATTTAGTTCTGTCAAGATCAATTTCATGTCATATTCATATATATATATGAATATGACAAATTCAGCAAAAAACATATTTATATATATATGTGTGTGTGTGTGTGTGTTTTGCTGAATTTGAAAATTAAGGGAGACTAGGCTAGATCTATTTCGGCCTTATTTTGGCCTCATCAGCTAGCCATACGCTCACTGGGACTTGAACCTGCAACCTTTGCCTTGTAAGGCAGAGAATTAACCTCTAGGCTACAGTATCCAATCCCTTCAGCTCAGCACCAGGGAAGCGTTACATATTTTTGTGTCGAATCACCCTGGTGTATTGAAGGAACATCACAGCTCCTTTTTTGCCTCTCGGCCCAACCCAGGGCCATTTCCAAGGCAGTTAATTTTATTGATAGCCGAACAATTCTATCTCTGTATGTCACATGTTTTTTTTTGCTGAATTTGAAAATTAAGGGAGACTAGGATAGATCTATTTCGGCCTTATTTTGGCCTCATCAGCTAGCCATATCCTCACTGGGATTTGAACCTGCAACCTTTGCCTTGTAAGGCAGAGAATTAACCTCTAGGCTACAGTATCCAATCCCTTCATCCCATATATATATGGCTGAGCTGTATTATTTTCTTAGTGATATTTTGAGTTTTATATTTAAGCCTTGAAATTACAACTATGAAAGATTATTTCCACCACTTATTTCATCTTGCTCATTTACACAGTAGAGATCTGATGAAGCCACTGTGCTCTTCACTGAGGCAGGAATTAACATTGATATGTTGGACTGATCAGTATATACAGCGTGCCAGCAATAATGGGGAAAACTAACACTGTTTTCAAGGCAAGACAGGTGTTCAGGGTACAGTAAAGTATTTGTCATTGGAGACATGATATAAGTGACCTCTAAACATCAGTTAAATTTGTTGCAAAATCTAGTGCACCAGTTGCGGCCCTATTTGGACAGGTAGTCATTGCTCACAGTCGCTCATGCCCTCATCACCTCGAGGTTCGGTTACTGCAACGCTCTCTACATGGGGCTACCTCTGAAAAGTGTTCGGAAACTTTAGATCGTGCAGAACGCAGCCGCGAGAGCCATCGTGGGGCTTCCAAGATTCGCCCACGTTTCTTCAACACTCTGTGGCCTGCATTGGCTGCCGATCAGTTTCCGGTCACAATTCAAAGTGTTGGTCATGACCTTTAAAGCCCTACATGGCATGGGACCAGAATATCTCCGAGACCGCCTGCTGCCGCACGAATCCCAGCGACCGATAAGGTCCCACAGAGTTGGCCTTCTCCGCTTCCCGTCGACTAAACAATGTCGTTCGGCGGGTCCCAGAGGAAGAGCCTTCTCTGTGGCGGCCCCGGCCCTCTGGAACCAACTCCCCCCAAAGATTAGAACTGCCCCCACCCTCCCTGTCTTTCGTAAACTACTTAAGACTCATTTATGCTGCCAGGCATGGGGGAATTGAGATATTCCTTCCCCCTAGGCCATTACAAGTTATGCATGGTATGTTTGTGTGTATGTTTGGTTTTATTATAAGGGTTTTCAGTTGTTTTATTAATTGGATTTCTCCATGCTGTTTTTATCATTGTTGTTAGCCGCCCCGAGTCTGCGGAGAGGGGCGGCATACAAATCCAATAAAATAATAATATACCCCTAGGCAGTGTTCCCTCTAATTTTTTGGGGGGGTGGGCGGAAAAGTATAGTGTCTGAGGGGCAGTCCCTTCGGGACTGGGCGGCACAGAAAAAATAAATAAATAAATAAACAAACAAACAAACAAACAAATTAAAAAACCACCCTGTTTTGCCTCAGAGAATTTCAAAATAAAATACTGTACTGTGTGTCTATAACAGTGAGCTCATAATAGGGCAACTCTATCAATATCAAAATGCCACTTAAATAGTTGGGCTAGTTTCAAACTAGATTTTGATTTTCTTTCTCTCTTCCTTACTCCCATTCTTTTTCTTTCTCTTTTCCTTCCTCTCTTTTTTCTATCTGTTTCTCTCTCTTCCTCTCTCTCTCCTTCCCTCTCGGCTTCTGGGCAGGTTTGGAAAACTCTGAGTTGATGATGATTTTTAAGTGAGCGATTGCCCCTAGGGAATCTCAGAAAGGATTATCTTCCATCAGGAGCATCTCCTGAAATGAATGAAAAGTTAGCATTTTCTCTAAGGCAATGTCTTTAGCATCTTTACTACAAGCATATGTCAACGCAACCCCAGCCAAGTGCATTTTGTATTGCGACATCAGGTCAACTGCAGTCTCTGTGGAAAGCAAAGGTATTGTAGGAGTATCACTTTATCTTGCCCTTGCTAGCCTTGGCAAGATTTAAATCTTCATTAAACACTAACTAAAGGCTAATTACCATAGTGCATACAGCAGCCCATTAAACACTCTCATGTGGCAATCAATTCATTTACACTCAATCAGAAAGCATAGCATTTACACATGCACAATATATAATTTACTTGGCCATTTGTCTAGTTTTATCAATTTGTTCAACTCAGTCGAATTTATGGAATAATTTATTTCTAAGGAATTAACCTCTGGTGACAATAAAATAATGCACTGCCCATTAACACATGATATCGGTTTCTCCCTCTCCACCTAACTGATGTACAGCGAAAGCTGGGGAATTCTGGGAGTTGAAGTCCAAATATCTTCAAGTTGTCAAGGTTGGGAAACACTGGTATAGGCTATTCGCAAAGTTCAAACCAGCGAAAATCGAGGGGACAGTGTATGTCGGAACGTGCGCACAGTTGATTAAAAATGCACTCTTCAAATAAGCTAGATTTTAATTTCAGCACCTAGGGTTTTTTTAATTCATAAATTGCACTGGCAAGAATTTTTTTTTTTTAAATTAACACAGCCGATACTATTTTATTGCTGTCTGATATATGTCAGCTTCTCACAAAGCTCTTGATAGTTTTCTGTCTACTCCGAAGGTCTAGGAGAGCCCTGAGAGAACGTCTTATTGACCTAAAGATCATCTTGTGGGAGGTAAAAGGTATTTTTGTTTTTGAAATACGAGTCCTCTTTTTCCTCTGTGACACCTGCAAGGCTGCCCAATAAATCTTTTGAAATGTACTTGTGCTCCTCTCTTCTTGTGGGTCAAATACACAGAGAGAGAGAGAGAAAGAGAGAGAGAATGTGAGTGTGGGTATGTATATGTATATATTTGTGTATGTGTATGAATATATGTGCGTGTTTGTGTGTGTAGGTGTATGCCGTTGTCGGCTCACATTTGATTTTGAGCTTTGATTTGGATTTATTTTCTTTATTTCAACAGTCAGCAATATTTCAGCAGTCCATGGCGTCCTCTAAAAATCACAACGATTGCCAGGTTCAGTGCAGGTACAATATTTCCAATCCCTTATTGATATTAAATAAACGGAAGAGGGCCAGAATGAAAAGAGAGAGAGAGGGAGGGAGGGAGGAATAGGGAGACCGGGACACACCACATACACAGAAAAAGAGAGTCAGAGAGACAGAGACAGACAGAGAGATTCAGAGAGAGAGAGAGAGAGAAAGAGGCAGAGACAGAAAGAGAGAAGAGATACACTGACACAGGCAGGGCGATAAGAGAGAGAGACCGAAAGATACAAAGAGAGCAACAGAGAATGAGACACAGAGAGACAGAATAAAGAGAGAGAAAGAGACAGAGACAGAGGAAACAGGATGGAAAAAGGTGGAGAGAAGCCTCCGTGGGGCCTCTCTAGGAATCTCCTGGGAGGAAACAGGGCCGGAAAAGGTGGGGAGAAGCCTCCGTGGGGCCTCTCTAGGAATCTCCTGGGAGGAAACAGGACCGGAAAAGGCGGGGAAAAGCCTCCATGGGGCCTCTCTAGGAATCTCCTGGGAGGAAACAGGGCCGGAAAAGGCAGGGAGAAGCCTCCGTGGGGCCTCTCTAGGAATCTCTTGGGAGGAAACAGGGTCGGAAAAGGTGGGGAGAAGCCTCCGAGGGGCCTCTCTAGGAATCTCCTGGGAGGAAACAGAGCCAGAAAAGGCGGAAAGAAGCCTCTGTGGGCCATTCACTGGCTGGGGAATTCTGGGAGTTGAAGTCCAAATATCTTCAAGTTGCCAAGGTTGGGAAACACTGGCCTATACCACGGTTTTTCAAAAAATATTAATTAAAAATATTTCATGGTGTTTTTTTCTATACCACGGTTTTTCCCGTCCGATGACGTCATACACTAGTTAAGGCTGGGGGGAAAAAGCTTCAAAAAAGCTACATTTGACATAATGTATAAGACCCACCCAAATTATCAGCCTCTTTTAGGGAGGTAAATGGTGCATCTTATAATCTGAAAAATACAGTAGCTGCTCTGTGGGTTACCATTTTTTATTTTATTTTATTTTTTTGGTAAACTAATAAGTAGTTCTGCCGATATGAAATAGATTACCAGAACTTAATTGTAGAAGATGAATGAGAAGTTGACATTAAAAAAAGCTTCTGATTTGGTTACTTCTCATTAGCTCTCAGCTGAAAAAAAAAATAACTGCATGTCACTGTACATCGAATCAAGACCAGGGCAGTCTTAATACCACTCTACTACGCCCTGGTCTGACCACACCGGGAGTACTGTATTCAGTTCTGGTCACCACACTTCAAAAGAGACATTGAAACTCTGGAGAAGGTGCAAAAAAGAGAAACCAAGATGATTAAGGGACTGGAAACCAAGACTTACGAAGAGAGACTGAGGGAACTGGGCATGGATAGCCTAGAGAAAAGGAGGGCCAGAGCGGACATGATAGCAGTCTACAAGTATACGAGGGGATGTCACAGAGAGGAGGGGATCACTTTATTCTGCAGAGCACCAGAGGGCCAGACGAGGAACAACGGCTGGAAGCTGACCAAGGAGAGATTCAACATGGAGATAAGGAGGAACTTCCTGACGGTCAGATCGATCACCAATGGAACAACCTACTAGTGGACGTTGTGAACTCCAACACTGTGGACATTTTTAAGAGAAGATTGAACTGCCACTTGACTGGTGCACTATAGGGTTCCTGCTTGGGCAGGGGGCTGAACTCGATGGCCTTCATGGTCCCTTTCAACTCTAACAATAAGTAAATAAATAAATATTAAGAGTAAAAAGAGCTTGATTTCATTTTAACTGGAAGCCTTGAACTGTGGATGTGCTACAAAAATTGCTTTAAAAAAAAAAACCTTGAGAAGCTATTCAACAGATATATTTTTTACTGCCTGGAAGCTTGATGAAGCAAATGCGGTATGGCAAATATGTTAAACTATTAAGCCTGAGGATTTCCAGTTCTTCCAAAGTTGAATAAATGTGCAGTAGTAGGTGCTATTAATGCCTGGAGGTACTTCGGATCTCCTAAATGAGAACAAACTTTAAAAGTGGGAAATATTCCATCTTCCTCTCGAGCAGTGGTTCCCAACTTTCCTAATGCTGCTACCCTTAGAAACATAGAAGTCTGACGGCAGAAAAAGACCTCATGGTCCATCTAGTCTGCCCTTACACTATTTCCTGTATTTTATCTTAGGATGGATATATATTTATGACAAGCATGTTTAAATTCAGTTACTGTAACATTGTTTTTATTATTGTTGTGAGCCGTCCCGAGTCTTCGAAGAGGGGCGGCTTACAAATCTAATAAATTTTATTATTATTATTATTATTATTATTATTATTATTATTATTATTATTAACCAACCATGTCTGCTGGAAGTTTGTTCCAAGCATCTACTACTCTTTCAGTAAAATAATATTTTCTCATGTTGCTTCTGATCTTTCCCCCAACTAACCTCAGATTGTGTCCCCTTGTTCTTGTGTTCACTTTCCTATTAAAAACACTTCCATCCTGAACTTTATTTAACCCTTCAACATATTTAAATATTTCGATCGTGTCCCCCCTTTTCCTTCTGTCCAGGTTGAGTTCATGAAGTCTTTCCTGATACGTTTTATGCTTAAGACCTTCCACCATTCTTGTAGCCCGTCTTTGGACCCGTCCAATTTTGTCAATATCCTTTTGTAGGTGAGGTCTCCAGAACTGGACACAGTATTATTCCAAATGGAGTCTCACCAGCGCTCTATACAGCGAGATCACAATCTCCCTCTTCCTGCTTGTTATACCTCTAGCTATGCAGCCAAGCATTCCACCTGCTTTTCCTATCGCCTGACCGCAATGTTCACCCATTTTGAGACTGTCAGAAATCACGACCCCTAAATCCTTTAATGCAGTTCCTCATATTGTGGTGACTCCCCAACCCAAACATAAAATAATAAAATTATTAGGAAACTCGGGGGTGGGTTCTCACTTACCTCGCTGCTGGTTCACTTCCTGTTGTGATTTGTGGGTGTTCATGTGCTGAGCATTGGATAAAAGAGACGGTTATGATGAAGGCACCTATTTTGCTAAAACCAGTTTAGAATCCTCATTCAACAATGTCTGTTGGGGTCTGTAATTCTTTGCTAATATCAAGTTTTATCCTTCTTTACTTCTGTTTAGCTTCTTTCCAAGTTTCTGGCATTTTTCCACCTTGTAAAATAGAATGCATCATATCTGGTCAAGGTTGTAAAAGTTCATCCTCAACATTTATAATAAAAACTTGATAGTCCGTCTGACCCAAATACCTTTTCTGGCTTGATCTTTTTAATTGCTTCTGAAGCTTCCCTTATCGTTATAGATCCATTATTAAATATATCTTTCTTCTTCTGTAATCCCGATAAATTTTGCTTTCTATATCATGCGTCTATTTTCTCCAATGGCATATCCTCTACTTCAGTGTTTTTCAACCAGTGTGCCTTGGCACACTAGTGTGCCGCGAGACATGGTCAGGTGTGCCGCGAAGAAGGAAGCTCAGGTTCCAGTCTCGCAACTTTTTGCTGAGAGAGTGAGAGAGAGAGAGAGAAAGCAAGAAAGCAAGAGAGAGAGAGAGAAAGCAAGAGAGAGAGAAAGATAGTGAGAGAAAGCAAGAGAGAGAAAGAAAAGAAAGAGAGAGAAAGCAAGAGTGAGAGAGAAAGAAAGCAAGCAAGAGAGAGAGCGAAAGAGAGAGAAAAGAAAGAAAGAGAGAAAGAAAGAGAGAGAGAAAGAGAAAAGGAGAGGAAGGGAGAGAGAGAGAGAAACGAGAGAAAAAAGGGGAGGATAAAAGAGAAATGAGAAAATGTTTGAGACAGAGAATGAGAGGAAAGAGAGAGAAACAAAAGAGAGAGAGGAGTGACTCTTGATTTAAAGAATATGATAAAAAGCACCCAAAGAATAAGAGAAAGAAAACCCCCAGCCCTCACCTGTTTTTGGAAATGGTTCAAGAGTGTGTATACACACACACGCACGGGGGGGGGGGAGGGATGGAAAACGAGAGAAGAGTGTCTTAGGGTGTCATTTTGTGTCATTTTGGTTGGTGGTGTGCCCCAGGAACTGTGCCGCGGCTCAAAAAAGGTTGAAAATCACGGCTCTACTTTATGTAAATTAGAATAATGCAGGTGGAATGTCTTTTGTACGGTTACACTATCAGTTGATATAATACATCTCTTGCAGTTTTAATCTCATTTTCCTTTCTTTCCCTTTTCACAATTTATATGCCAACCATTTCCCCTGATTTATTCATAACCATTTCTTTGCTTTACATAATTCAGTTTTACTTCCCTATCTCTTGTTGTTAATGTGGAAAACTGCTGCTGTGAAGTCTCAGCAAGTTGAGAGATATCTATATTCCCTGATCGATTTCTATAATTCTGGTTCTGTTTTTAATCTCAACCAAAATATTTTGCTTTTCTTCTGGCCTATCCCCATGCCAGTGCACTGATTTAAATTATTTTCCAAAAAGTAAGGTGAAATTTATATGAAATGGAGGCTTTTTATGTTGAATGTTATTATATAGCAAAACAGTAGCCTGAAGTTGGTTTACAGAGTGAATATTTATTTATTTATTCATTCATTCATTCATTGGATTTGTATGCCGCCCCTCTCCGTAGACTCGGGGCGGCTAACAACAATGATAAAAACAGCATGTAACAATCCAATTCAATACTAAAACAACTAAAAACCCTTATTATAAAAACCAAACATACATACAGACATACCATGCGTAAATTGTAAAGGCCTAGGGGAAAAGAATATCTCAGTTCCCCCATGCCTGACGGCAGAGGTGGGTTTTAAGCAGCTTACGAGAGGCAAGGAGGGTGGGGGCAATTCTAATCTCTGGGGGGAGTTGGTTCCAAAGGGCCGGGGCCGCCACAGAGAAGGCTCTCCCCTGGGTCCCGCCAAACGACATTGTTTAGTTGACGGGACCCAGAGAAGGCCCACTCTGTGGGATCTAACTGGTCACTGGCATTCGTGCAGCAGAAGGCGGTCCGTGAGATAATCTGGTCCGGTGCCATGAAGGGCTTTATAGGTCATAACCAACATTTTGAATTGTTACCGGAAACTGATCAGCAACCAATGCAGACTGCGGAGTGTTGGTGTAACATGGGCATATTTGGGGAAGCCCATGATTGCTCTCACAGCTGCATTCTGCACGATCTGAAGTTTCCGAACACTTTTCAAAGGTAGCCCCATGTAGAGAGCGTTGCAATAGTCGAGCCTCGAGGTGATGAGGGCGTGAGTGGCTGTGAGCAGTGACTCCCGGTCCAAATAGGGCCGCAACTGGTGCACCAGGCGAACCTGGGCAAACGCCCCCCTCGCCACAGCTGAAAGATGATTCTCTAATATGAGCTGTGGATTGAGGAGGACGCCCAAGTTGCAGACCCTCTCTGAGGGGGTCAATGACTCCCTCCCCAGGGTGATGGATGGACAGATGGAATTGTCCTTGGGAGGCAAAACCCACAGCCATTCTGTCTTATCAGGGTTGAGTTTGAGTCTGTTGACACCCATCCAGACCCCATCAGCCTCCAGGCACCGGCACACCACTTCCACTTAATATAGGTTAAATAAATAAATTAATAATAAGAAAATAAATAATATAAGTGCAAATGTTTGTCCATTGGAACATAATAGAGTAAATCAAAGTGTAGATGTATATCGATTCTAGTACAATAAAATTAATTATAAGCCATTATTCCGAATATAAAAGCAAGTAAAAGGCCTAGAAGGATTTTGGAATTTACTGCAGTGATCCGCTTCTTGTGATAAAATAGTTTTGTAAGTACAGTATTTCTGAAACAGTTTTCATCCTTCCATGTTGTAGAATCCTTTGCTAGCTTCCTTTTCAAAAAGTGTCAAGCAACTGTCATTCAAGGCAATTATTTTCTGTCTGTCTGAAAGGATTAAATTTACCACATCATCTAGATTCAAGCATCTTTAGAGGATGTTACAGACTTTCATTGCAAGCTTCCTTTCCTATGGATGTTTATAATTCTAGCCTGTAAAATATCAGATTTTGACTTACAGTAAAAATCTGACGGTAAGATATTGTATGTATATGCGTTTTCTCCCCCTCTCTCTCTCCCCCATGTGGGTGGGTGTATGTGTGAGAGAGAGACAGAGAGAAACATAAATCAGTTTTTTTATTATTATTATTTTATTATTATTTATTGGATTTGTATGCCGCCCCTCTCCGCAGACTCGGGGCGGCTAACAACAATGATAAAAAACAACATGTAACAATCCAATTTCATAAAACAACTAAAAACTCTTATTATAAAAACCAAACATACACACAAACATACCATACATAACTTGTAATGGCTTAGGGGAAGGAATATCCTAACTCCCCCATGCCTGGCGACAAAGGTGGGTCTTGAGTAATTTGCAAAAGACAAGGAGGGTGGGGGCCATTCTAATCTCTGGGGGGAGTTGATTCCAGAGGGCCGGGGCTGCCACAGAGAAGGCTCTTCCCCTGGGGCCCGCCAAACGACATTGTTTGGTCGACGGGACCCGGAGAAGGCCAACTCTGTGGGACCTTATCGGCCGCTGGGATTTGTGCGGTAGAAGGTGGTTCCACATGTATTCTGGCCCAATGCCATGTAGGACTTTATAGGTCATTACCAACACTTTGAATTGTGACAGGAAACCGATCGGCAGCCAGTGCAGGCTGCGGAGTGTTGTAGAAACGTGGGCGAATCTAGGAAGCTCCACGATGGCTCTCGCGGCCACATTTTGCACGATCTGAAGTTTCCGAAAACTTTTCAAAGGTAGCCCCATGTAGAGAGCGTTGCAGTAATCGAACCTCGAGGTGATGAGGGCGTGAGTGACTGTGAGCAATGACTCCCTGTCCAAATAGGGCCACAACTGGTGCACCAGGCGAACCTGGGCAAATGCCCTCCTCGCCACAGCCGAAAGATGATGTTCCAATGTCAGCTGTGGATCGAGGAGGACGCCCAAGTTGTGGACCCTCTCTGAGGGGGTCAATAGTTCTCTCCCCAGGGTAATGGACAAACAGATGGAATTGTCCTTCTTGGGAGGCAAGACCCACAGCCACTCCGTCTTGTCTGGGTTGAGTTTGAGTTTGTTGTTGAGTTTATATTCAGGGGCATGCCCCCTGCACAGGATTCGGCTTCTGCGCATGCTCAGAAGCCTAATCTCACGTGAGGATGAGATTTCCGGGTTTTTTCGCTTCTGCCCATTCTGCTGAAAATATAGTTGAGTGGATGTGTGATAGCACTTATGTAATAGTTTCCTTCTCATTTCCCCAACTCTTGTATTCTTAATTTTCCTTATATTCTCCACTATATTCTTCATCTCTCCTCATTTCAAAGACATACAAGATATTTACTTCACTGAACATCCAAAATATACTATTTAATCCTATATGTATACAGTGTTCCCTCGATTTTCGCGGGTCCGAACTTCGCGAAAAGTCTATACCACGGTTTTTCAAACAAATATTATTAAAAAAATACTCCATGGTGGGTTTTTTGCACACCAAAGGTTTTCTGGAGCTGCCTGATATACAATACTGTATGTTTTAACTCACCTCCCCCCCCTCCACCTCAGCCATCCTGCTTCTTTAAATAAAAGCTCCATTTCTGCCCCAGCCTTCCGATCCCACCCCTTTAATTCTCGGAGTGTTGGTATGCTCCAATTGAAGCTGAGCGTTACTGCTGCCCGCTGCCGCCGCCGCGAGCGCAGCAAAGCCCCTTGCTTGCTGCCCCGTTGCCCCTGTGGGTTCTGGGGGTAAGTAAAACCAGGAATGGAGGAAGGAGGAGGAGGAAGGAAGGAAAGAAAGGGAGCATCTCTACTTCGCGGAAATTTGACTTTTGCGGGCAGTCTTGGAACGTATCCCCCGCGAAAGTAAAAGGAACACTGTATATGCTGTATGTGTACATACATATTATTCACAGGCATTCAAAAATATACATTATCTACTATAGAAACATAGAAACATAGAAGACTGATGGCAGAAAAAGACCTCACGGTCCATCTAGTCTGCCCTTATACTATTTCCTGTATTTTTATCTTAGGATGGATCTATGTTTATCCCAGGCATGTTTAAATTCAGTTACTCTGGATTTACCAACCACGTCTGCTGGAAGTTTGTTCCAAGGATCTACTACTCTTTCAGTAAAATAATATTTTCTCATGTTGCTTTTGATTTCCCCCCCAACTAACTTCAGATTGTGTCCCCTTGTTCTTGTGTTCACTTTCCTATTAAAAACACTTCCCTCCTGAACCTTATTTAAACCTTTGACATATTTAAATGTTTTGGTCATGTCCCCCCTTTCCCTTCTGTCCTCCAGACTATACAGATTGAGTTCATGAAGTCTTTCCTGATATGTACACAAACACACACACAAACACACACACACAGCTCTTCTAAAGTTATGCACATTCAACCTCATTTACTGCGATAGGAAAAACATAGTCAGGAAGAGGCATTTTGTTTCGGCTACAAACTCCTGCTATCTCTATTTCTCTCCCTTTCTCGCCCTCGGCTCCAGCGTGGGAACACTAAAGTCTCAAAAATGGCTTCCCTCGGGTCAACTTCAGGGTGGACATAAATATTACTTTCCCTTGAACCTCAAGCGCTGAGTTCTAATTCAACTGCACAAGAAGTTTTCTTCCTGAGCTAGCAAGCCATAAACATTGTTAACAAAAAAGAAAGAAAAGAAAATGCCCTCACCCAATCTGAGCAACAGATATATTAAGGAAATACTTTTCATCAGAAACTGTCAAGCATGATGTATAATGTTATCTCCTCTG
The DNA here is from genome assembly GCF_031021105.1 of Erythrolamprus reginae. NCBI lineage: Eukaryota > Metazoa > Chordata > Lepidosauria > Squamata > Dipsadidae > Erythrolamprus > Erythrolamprus reginae. The sequence continues at coordinate 83,431,264 of NC_091956.1, read as the reverse complement.
TCCATATACTAAACCCAGTTTCTATCTGGTGTATTTCTTCGCTAGGATAAAGTATCTGTTCTCTGTGCCCAATATAAATGTTTGGGTCATACTTGTAATGGTATTTCAGGGTCTGGAATAAAACAAAATAAAATGCTATTTGCTGCATTCCATCCTCCTTTTAGTTGTGAATCTCTGGGGGAATATTTGCTGAAGTCCCAGAATGGCAAGAGAAAGAAATGGATCTGACCTAAGATATGAATTTTGGTCAGGAAAAGGTTTCTGCAGTTATTCACTGCCCCCGAATTCATTTTGTCATCGCAGGGTCATTTCACAGCTTTTATGTGTGTATGGGGGGGGGGGGAGGATCTACCACCGTTTGGAAACATTAAACTGCAGTTTCCATTGCTTTGATCACTTATCTAGTAAAACTACATCATTTGCCATATTACAGACGCCTCCAGGAGTAGATTAACAAACCAACTTGGTACTCAGTTTAGGAGGCGACTCATGCAAAAGCGTTTGCTGAGTCACCTCCCTCTAACCCCCTTTCATAGAAACATAGAAGTCTGATGGCAGAAAAAGACCTCATGGCCCATCTAGTCTGCCCTTATACTATTTTCTGTATTTTATCTTAGGATGGATCTATGTTTATCCCAGGCATGTTTAAATTCAGTTACTGTGGATTTACCAACCACGTCTGCTGGAAGTTTGTTCCAAGGATCTACTACTCTTTCAGTCAAATAATATTTTCCCACGTGGCTTCTGATCTTTCCCCCAACTAACTTCAGATTGTGCCCCCTTGTTCTTGTGTTCACTTTCCTTTTAAAAACACTTCCCTCCTGGACCTTATTTAACCCTTTAACATATTTCAATGTTTCGATCCTGTCCCCCCTTTTCCTTCTGTCCTCCAGACTCTACAGATTGAGTTCATTAAGTCTTTCCTGATTCGTTTTATGCTTAAGACCTTCCACCAATCTTGTAGCCCGTCTTTGGACCCGTTCAATTTTGTCAACATCTTTTTGTAGGTGAGGTCTCCAGAACTGAACACAGTATTCCAAATGGGGTCTCACCAGCATTCTATATAAGGGGATCACAATCTCCCTCTTCCTTCTTGTTATACCTCTAGCTATGCAGCCAAGCATCCTACTTGCTTTCCCTACTGCCTGACTGCACTGTTCACCCATTTTGAGACTGTCAGAAATCACTTTCTTAGTTCGGCAGTTCGATCCTGACTGGTTGAAGGTTGTCTCAGCCTTCCATTCTTCCGAAGTGGGTCAAATGAGGACCCAGGTTATTGGGGACAAGAGGACGACTCTGTAAAACCAGCGAGGTAAATTAGAACCCACACCTGGCTTGGCTCCTTCTTCTTTGTGGCAGCCCCTGAAACACTGCTATCATGTCTCCCCTAGTCAGTAGTGGGTTCTGAATTTGTTTGCTACCGATTTGCACCTGTGCTCGCATGCGCAGAAAACTCCAGGTAGGCGGGAGCAACCCACCACTGCCCCTAGTCCTTTTTTTCATTCAACTCGAAATATCCAGTTCCAGCAACCGTTCTTTATATGTTTTTGCCTCTAGCCCCCTAAATTGGGTTGGTTATATTTTGGGAACTTACAAACTTAATTTGTTCCGTGACCAGGTTCTTAAGTAGAGACGTTTGTAAGAAGAAGCAATTTTTCCCATAGGAATCAATGTAAAAGCAAATAATGTGTACAATTGGGGAAACCACAGGGAAGGAAGAGGCCCTGTTTCCTCCCAGGAGATTCCTAGAGAGGCCCCACGGAGGCTTCTCCCCACCTTTCCCGGCTCTGTTTTCTCCCAGGAGATTCTTCGGAGAGTCTTCAGAGAGGGGGGGCATACAAACCTAATAAATTATTATTATTATTATTATTATTATTATTATTATTATTATTATTATTATTCCTAGAAAGGCCCCATGGAGGCTTCTCCCTCCCTGTTACAGTTTCCAAGGCTTGGGTTTGTAAGTGGAAAACGGTTCTTAAGAAAAGGCAAAAGAATCTTGAACACCCAGTTCTTATCTAGAAAAGTTCATAAGTAGAGGCCTTCTTAGGTAGACGTACCACTGGATTATATTAAATACAAGACTAATTTATAAGTGAAGGCAAACAAAACCAGAAACCTCACATTCTCCGATTTCCTCACCACACATAGCTCCCTGCAAAATTTGATTCCATTCGTTTGTTGGATTGATTTATGTGGCCGCCCATCTCAGCGGCATTATCTGGAGAGGGATTGAGGAATAGAAAAGGGAGGAAAAAAGCTGGGAGCGGGGAAAGGATTTTTTTTTTTGCAAAATTAGGCCACGCCAATTTTAACCACATTAAAACACCGGCATGCACAGCTGCTTAATACCTTATGAATTATTGTTTGTTTAAAGATTAAGAATTGCAACCTGCCATCCAGCTAATGGCAAGTTGCCAGAAAAGCACTTAGAGAATTTTCAGAGAGCAAAAGGCTGACATCAGTGTTGGGAGTTGAAAGCCATGCCAGTCCCTACATGAGATATCCATATGTACCATGTAGAGAAAGTGGGGAGTTGCCAGCTGGTTTGTCTGTTGTGGTTAGCTCTGGCCCAGCTCCTGCCCCAAGGACTGTGGATGTGGGGGAGACATCCGCATGCTGCAGACCTGTTTTGCCCCCGGTAGAATCTGCTGATGAAGGCTCCTCTGACCAAGAAGACATGAGTGACAGGGAGGAGGAGAGTGGGGCAGACAGCTCAGAAGGAGATCAATTATCTAGCTCCTCCTTGAATTCAGAACAAGAGTTAATGATACAGCCACGCATGCGGAGAGTGATGCATAGGCAGCAACAACTGAGAGATTATTATCAAAAAAAATGAGGCCACCTGTGGTTGGGTGGGGCTGTGGTCATTAGTAAGGCTGCTATAAAGAGCAGCCTGTGGGTTTGGCCATTGTGGAGGATTATCTGATCGTTGTGTTTCATGACTGCTTTGCTGACTTTGACCTTTTGTGTGCTGATTTTTCCCCGCTTTGAAACTAAACCAGAGCAAAGTGTGTGTCACTTTGTGAAAGAAGAAGGACTGTGAATTGCCTCCCAGCTGCAAGCTAAGTATCACAGAACTGATAAGGGACTTGTACAAATTACCAGTTTGTTTGGAGACCAGTGCTCTTTGCTATACCAAAAGAGGGCTTAGGTTAAGTGAATTTTCATTATAAAGAACATTGTTTTGAATTTTCAAACGTGTGTGTGTCTGAAATTTGTACCTGTGAATTTTTGGGAGGATTCTACCAGAGAGCCCGACAGAACACTTACCAAGCAGGTATAGCCAGGGCTTTCCCCCTTATTTATAGCATTTCAAGGCTGCATTAGTATAGGAAGACAAAGTCTGTATAGTGATAACACTATAGCACTATTGTCATAAATAACATCCATTTGCCAACTCTCTGAATTTTGATCACATGCTGATGGGAATAATACAATGGTCACAAATGTGAAAAATAGTAATAGCACTTAGACTTATATACTGCCTCACAGTGCTTTTACAGGCCCCTCTAAGCAGTTTTACAGTCAGCCTCTTGCCCCCAACAATCTGGGATTTGAAGGCTGAGTCAACCTTGAGCCTGATACGATTTGAACTGCCAAACTGCCTGGCGAAGGGGAAGGTTTGGCAGGGAAGGTTTGCCTATTTGCTGATGATTCTAAAGTGTGCAATAGGGTTGATATTCCTGGAGGAGTCTGTAATATGGCAAATGATTTAGCTTTCCTAGATAAATGGTCAAAGCAATGGAAACTGCAGTTTAATGTTTCCAAATGTAAAATAATGCACTTGGGGAAAAAGTATCCTCAATCTGAGTATTGTATTGGCAGTTCTGTGTTAGCAAAAACTTCAGGAGAGAAGGATTTAGGGGTAGGGATTTCTGACAGTCTCAAAATGGGTGAACAGTGCAGTCAGGCGGTAGGGAAAGCAAGTAGAATGCTTGGCTGCATAGCTAGAGGTATAACAAGCAGGAAGAGGGAGACAGTGATCCTTCTGTATAGAGCGCTGGTGAGACCACATTTGGAATACTGTGTCCAGTTCTGGAGACCTCACCTACAAAAAGATAGAGTCTTCGGAGAGGGGCGGCATACAAATCTAATAAATTATTATTATTGTTGTTGTTGTTGTTGTTGTTATTATTATTATTATTATTATTATTATTATTATTATTATATAACTGAACGGGTCCAAAGACGGGCTACAAAAATGGTGGAAGATCTTAAGCATAAAACGTCTCAGGGAAGACTTAATGAACTCAATCTGTATAGAATGGAGGACAGAAGGAAAAGGGGGGACAAAACTCACTTAGGAACATTAATTTTGAGCTCAATTGTGGTCATACCTCAAGGACTACTTGCATTAAGGCTTTCAAAAATCCACTACTAGCTTTAATGAAATCCCCCACGAAATTTCAATATCGTTTCCTCTCCTTGTTTCAATAGCCATTGATTTAATTATGTTTGGATGGATTGCCTGGTTTTTCTACTGTTTTGCTCCATTTAATTATTGTCAAAAATAAGCCCCCTACTTCTACATCTTTTCCCTAAATAAATATTGGACCTGCAGCATATAAATATGAAATGCATTTATGCAAAATGAAATTAGAAAAAGCCACTTTATCAGATAAGTCAGTTCCTAAGAGCCAGTATTGTTTTGTAGCTATTAATTGTAGCTAACATTTTTCCCTATATATTCCCCCAGATGTGCAACTAATCCAAAGCTTTGTCTATGTAGTCTATAGTTGTTGTTGTTGTTGTTGTTGTTGTTGTTGTTGTTGTTGTTCTCCTCCTCCTCCTTCCCCTCCTCCTCCTTCTTCTTCCTCATCCCCTTCCCCTTTCCTTTCTTTTTTCTTTTTCTTCCTCCTTCCTCCTCCTCCTCCTTCTCTTTTGGCTGCCCACAAGGTCTCCGGCCATTGACTTCTAGTTGGTAGGCAGTTTTGGAAATGGTGGAAGGTGCTGCTTTCAGGACACAGCCACACAAGGAGAGCCTTCTCTCTTCTTCTCTAGAATTAGTGCCACACCAAAATCTTGAATAGAGTTATTTGTGAATGTGATTGAGAAGGGAGATGCTCAATACCCAACAGAGCATTCGCATTTCCATGGCATGGAAATAGCATTTGGTCCCTGTTGCTGCTGCCCAGCATTCAGTGCCATACAACAGGGTGGATGCTTGTCTTATAAATGTTAGATTTAAGATGGGTTGGTATTCGTCTGCCACATAACAAACCAGTGAGTTCTCTCCAACGCATCCAGCCTGCATTGCCCCTTTCTCACATTTCACCATTGATGTCGCCATTGCCTTGGAGATGGAATCCCAGATACATACATACATACATACATACATACATACATACATACATACATACATACATACATATAACATATTTTTGCTGATAATGAAAAGGAAGGGAGACTACCATAGATCTATTTCGGGATTATTTGCCTTCATCAGGTAGCCATACCCTTACTGGGATTTGAACCTGAGGCCTCTGCCTTGTAAGTCAGTGGCCTTAGCCTCTAGGCTACAGGGTCATTTCCTGTATCAGCTTGTACCATATATATACTTACACACACGCACACGTATGTGTGTATATGTATGTATGTATAAACACAGAAACAGATACATACACACATATACAATGTTAGCACTTGAAATTTTAGACCCCAACATTTACAAACCTGCAGGTCCAGCAACAAACTATATAATTTTAAAAATATCATACATCTTTATTCAACTATATGCATTGGTTATAACATCTGCCTTTCAAGGAGAAGGTTTCTGATTTGAAACTTAATAGTAATATTGTTTTAAATGCCATTTTTTTATTCTCTACAACTATTTATTTTTCTCTGGGCTTAAAAATCCAGCATTGCATTGTTTCCTCATTTTTCCAGGCACTTGGGGAAATGAATGGGATTTTTTTTTTAAAAGAAAAACTAAAAATGACTATAGGAAAAAAAAGTCAAGTACATGGAGAAATGATGGAATGGTGTACTACCTAGACTTGTGGACGAGTAAGAACTAAGGGAAATGGAAGTGGTTGAAGGAAATTAATTTTTTTTCCCAGTACATAGGAACATTATGTGCACTCTATTGAGTTATAAGAAACTCAGACTGTATATAATGGTGTTTTGTTAGGCACTCAAAATTTGTCTGTTGTCCCACACCTTGGGGGGGGGGGGTTAGGCTGGCTGTAATATTTTGTGGCTTTTCTGTGGCTTTTTTCCCCCTTCTGGACACATATAACCTGACTTTCTACTGTTCTGGCTTTGTAAATGTAATTTTCTCAGCGTCACTTGGAATTAGGCATAAAAGACATGCTAAGCCAGTCACACTGTGCTTGGTGGCAAGTCTTGTATTTCATAAAATTCATTACTTGAATGAGACATAAGAGAAATAACTAGTGTTGGGCGAACTGAACCCGCAGAATCCGGGTCTGTACTGAATTTTGTGGTGTTCGGCATACAGGACCCAAACCTGAATTTTTTTAAAAAATCGTGCTTTGTTTGGCGTTCGTGCCAAACACCGCAAAAGCCACCACCCGGCTGTCATCTGCTGAGAAGAGGAGGAGGAGCTGGGCGCCGGTGGCGGTGGAGGAAGGCGAACACCGGGGAGCTGTCGGCTGGTTGGGAGGATGGGAGGGAGGCACAAAAGGAGCTGGGGAATCCCTCCCACAAAGAGATTCTGGGGGCGGAGCTTTGACATCACGTATACCGGCAGGTTGCTAAGGATGCCAAGGTGATCACTTCCTGGATTCCATGGTTGTGTGCTCTTGTGTTGTTGTGGTTGAAGCTGAAGTAGTCGCCAACAGGCAGGATGTTGCAGCATATGATCTTGTGGGCAATAATTAGATCTTGTTTAAGGCGTCTTAGTTCTAAGCTTTCTAGGCCCAGGATTGAAAGTCTAGTCTCGTAGGGTCTTCTGTGTCGAGTGGAGGAGTGAAGGGCTCTTCTGGTGAAGTATCTTTGGACATTTTCAAGGGTGTTAATGTCTGAGATGCGATATGGTTTCCAAATGGATGAGCTGTATTCGAGGATGGGTCTGGCAAAAGTTTTGTAAACTCTGGTAAGTAGTGTGAGATTGCCAGAGCAGAAGCTACGTAGGATTAGGTTTACAACTCTTGAAGCCTTCTTAGCTATGTTGTTGCAGTGGGCTTTGGCACTTAAATCTAAACTTTAAAAACTTAAAATTTAAAAACTTAAAGTACTGGGAACATTTTTTTAGGACAGTAGCAATAGCAATTTAGACGTATATACTGCTTCATAGTGCTTTTACAGCCAGCTCTAAGTGATTTCCAGATTCAGCCTATTGCCCCCAACAATCTGGGTCCTCATTTTTCCCACCTCGGAAGGATGGAAGGCTGAGTCAACCTTGAGCCGGTGGGGAAATTTGAACTGCTGAACTACAGCTAGCAGTTAGCTGAAGTAGCCTACGGTGCTGCACTCTAACCATTGTGCCACCCCAGAGAGAGAGAGGTTAATGCCTTTTCATTTTGGTATTCACTAGGCAAGATTTTGATTCAACCCTTAAACTTGGCAGCTTTTAGCGTTCTGCCTATTAACTTTTATAGATGTCATCCACTTTTATGTTAATCCTTCCACATTGTGTATGGTGAAAAGCCAGGCTTTTGTTAATCAGACGGGTATACATGCGAAATTTATTGCTTGCTTTCAAAACAGTTAAAAAAAAGCTTCTTTTATTTTATTTTTTTTGTTCAACAGAGCTGACTTTTCTTCTATAAGTAAAAATAAAATTAAAAATGGTTACAACTGTTTAATTCCCAACTTAAAAGTCCTACACTTCATTAAAGGATCAAAACTCCCTTTCTTTCATTGCTGAGTTCACTTAACATGCTTTAGGTTCAAGGATACCTACTCAAAATCAAAATCTCTCAAACTCAAAACTCTCGAAACTCTCTCAAAATCAAATGAAGAGGAAAAGGATCCCCTTCCAATTGGCTTAGAGATTTGCTTATTGTGAAAATTGAAATGAATGTATGCTAAAGTCTGGTGGAATGCTGAAGAAATTTAGGAATTTCCTTATATTAGTCAAAAATAGTAGAGCCTCATCCTATTTTTTATTATTACCATATTGATTTGAGAAAAAAATCAGCAGGGTTTTTTAAATAGAATAGAATAGAATAGAATAGAATAGAATTTTATTTGTCAAGAATCATGTGGTACAACACTTAATGATTGTCATAAGGGGTCAAATAAGGCAACGAAGAAGCAATATCAATAAAAATCTTAGGATATAAGCAACAAGTTACAGTCATACAGTCAACATGGGAGGAAATGGGTGATAGGAATGATGAGAAAAAATAGTAGAAATAGAAGTGCAGATTTAGTGGAAAGTCTGATAGTGTTGAGGGAATTATTTGTTTAGCAGAGTGAGGGCGTTCAGGGGAAAACTGTACGTGTGTCTAGTTGTCTTGGTGTGCAGGGCTCTGTAGCGACGTTTTGAGGGTAGGAGTTGAAACAGTTTGTGTCCAGGATGTGAGGGGTCAGGAAATATTTTCCCTGCCCTCTTTTTGACTCTTTTTGAAGTTTATAAAAGTCCTAAACATTTTGAAAGACATCTATACATGATTGTTTCGAGCAGGGAATTGACTAGATGATATATAAGTATTATTTCAGTTCATAGAAACATAGAAACATAGAAGACTAACGTCAGAAAAAGACCTCATGATCCATCTAGTCTGCCCTTATACTATTTTCTGTATTTTATCTCAGGATGAATATATGTTTATCCCAGGCATGTTTAAATTCATAGATTCTATAGCAGTGGTGGCGAACCTATGGCATGGGTGCCACAGATGGCACATGAAGCCATATCTGCTGGTACACAATCCGTTGCCTTAGCTCAACTCCAATGTGCATGTGTGTGCTAGACAGCTGAGTTTTGCTCACACAGAGGCTCTGGGAAGGCATTTTTGGCTTCCAGAGAAGACCTTGTGATTGAGAAAGACCCACAGTGGCTAAGCAGCTAAGATGCTGGGCTTGTTGTCTGGAAATTTGGCAGTCCAGGTTCGAGACCTGAGCTCCATACAATGGGGCCAGCTTTTGTCTTTGCCCCAGCTCCTGCCGGCCTAGTAGTTTGAAAGCAATCAAATGCAAGTAGATAAATAGTTACCACTTTGGTGGGAAGGTTACAGCGGTCTGTCATGTCATGCTGACCATGGATATGTCATCAGACAGCATTGGCTCAAGGGCCTTGAAAGGGAGATGAACACTGTCCCCTATAACTGTCAAAGACTAGCGGCATAAAATTTACTTTTTTAAAAATATTACCAATAGGTAGGGGTGCCTATGGAGATTTTCAGTCATCCAAGAGAGCTAAGGTGGCTAGCTGCAGTTCGGCAGTTCAAATCTCACCAGTTGTCTTGAAAAAAGCACCGTTTGGACAATAGAGGTGTGTTTAGAAGTGTGTGTGTATACTGAGTGTAAGTTTAAAGTGAGAAGGATGGGATTCTTATTCAATTATTTTCCTGTTGGGAGCTGGAAAACCCGATGCTCCAATTTAGTATGGTATTTATTTATTTTATTTATTTATTTATTTTGTCCAATACACAGTGAGGGTTTTAGTGGGTATATATCTATATACACATAGTAAAATACATGATGAAGGTTATAGAGGAGATACTCATAGTAAAATATATCTAAGAAAGAATAGAAGAGAAGATATAGGAATAGAACATATCAATGAAAGAATAGAAAAGGAGATATAGGAATAGAAGGAAGGTATAGGAGATATAGGAGAGCAATAGGACAGGGGATGGAAGGCACTCTAGTGCACTTGTACTCGCCCCTTACTAACCTCTTAGGAATCTGGATAGGTCAACCGTGGATAATCTAAGGGTAAAGTGTTGGGGGTTTGGGGATGACACTATGGAGTCCGGTAATGAGTTCCACGCTTTGACAACTCGGTTACTGAAGTCCTATTTTTTACAGTCAAATTTGGAGCGGTTAATATTAAGTTTAAATCTGTTGTGTGCTCTTGTGTTGTTGTGGTTGAAGCTGAAGTAGTCGCCAACAGGCAGGATGTTGCAGCATATGATCTTGTGGGCAATTCTCTTGTCCATCTAGTCTTTATCTAATAAATGTTGTGGAATCTTGTGCCATTGGAATTTGCAACCAAGACTTGTTCTTCATTGGAGTTGAAAGTACAGGATCTGGGAAGAGGGCTTATTCTGACATATTCTGTATTTTGCTCTTCAGTTCATTAATAAAATATAGCCCAGATTTTACTAAGCATTCCGCGGAAATGACAGTATTTATATTTTCTTACATGTCGTTTACATAAATTTAAACATCTTATATTTAATTTAGAGAGTGGAAGCTGGCAGTATTGCAAGCAATGAGAAGTCTACAGAAACCATGTACAGTATTTAAATATAAATAAGTAATGAAATTGATATTTCCACAAACCAGATTTGATAATAATCACAGAAGATGCTCTTGATCCAACACATAGTTATGGCCAGTCTTCTTCAAAAATCTAGATCCACCCCGAGTCTGCGGAGAGAGGCGGCATACAAATCTAATATATTATTATTATTATTATTATTATTATTATTATTATTATTATTATTATTAATTAGATTTGTATGTCGCTCCTCTCCGAAAACTCAATAAGATTAGAATGGAATGGAATAGAATAGAATAGAAATCAATTCTTTATTGGCCAAGTGTGATTGGACACACAAGGAATTTGTCGATGCCCTCAGTGTACATAAAAGAAAAAATACATTTGTCAAGAATCATGAGGTGCAACACTTAATGATTGTCATAGGGTACAAAATAAGCAATCAGAATATAATAAACATAACGTAACATAACATAATGTAACGTAACAAACACAACACAACATAACATAACAACATAACAATTAATATAATATAATATTTAATATAATACTATTATAATATTGGTACTGTTAATACTTCATGCTCTATGTTTGGGCTGTTCTGATTTTGAACGACTGTTGGTTAGAATGAACAACAAAATAAATTTGTGTTGGAAATCAGATCATTTAAAAAAATTTAAAACATTCCTAAAATGTTTTCTTGTACCTCTTGGACATTGTTAAGCTACATGTGCATACAAGCACACACATGTGTAGGTGTGGGTTATACTTGATTGCATATATATTATTACTCTAGAAGCTTTTGTAATAATTTCTCTTTTCATTCTACATGCATTATACATTTCATTGTAAGAGTGATAAATTAATTTTCATAATAGCGCTGCAGCTGCTATTACTGCTACTAGTACATTTTCTCCCACCTAACCACCATAATTATCCTATGAAATATAAGGAAAGTGAAAGCATTTTACTCAAGGTCACCCAAAAAACATCTTGTGCAGATAGATTTTGAAATGGACATCTTTTTCCCCCACCCAAGTTATGAAAATATTAAATTCTAGCATCTTGTTGAGTGGATTTTGAAATAGGCATTTTTTCCCACTCAGTTTATAAAAAAAAAATAGAACATTCTAGTAGTTATCTTAATTCATTTCTAAATGGATCGATACTCCATTTCTAATATTTGTATTTAACTTAGATCAACAGATAAATGTACCATTTTAGAATGTGGAAGGAGAACGCAATTTTAGAAAGCTACTCCACCTTTTGTAAAAATAACTGTACTAATATAAAAATAACATTGCAACTTTTCCCGTGTTATAGTGTTGTAATTTTTCTTCCACTCAGCTTTGTGTTTTAAAGGAGACTATTTTTGCAAAAACAACTATCTCAAGAATTCTAAAATGGATTGATTTATCCAGCATGCCAGAAATTTAATTTATATATTTAGGGTTTTTTATGCCATTACAGTCATTCTACCTCAAGGCTAATCACATGCAAAAGCACAATTAAAATGTTCGTATACAACATTCATTAAATAGATACAGTAGAAAATAGATCCTACAGTAATGATATAATAATCTCCTGCAAAGCCCATTAATAATACCATAGCTAATATTCATCCTCAATAATTCCATTTCATACCTATTTTGGTCACTAAATGAAATTGAAGTAATCATATTTTCCAGCTAGTAAGAGTGATGGAACAGGTACCACACCACCATACCTTGCAGGAGGTAGAAATAATTAATAAGCAATTTATGCACTGTTTGGGTGAGCAGATTCAAACATGAATTGCACTGGAAAATTCCAGGCATTATATAGGAATATTGTTCTACCACAACACTTAGCATGGGAGTGTTGTATTTGCACTAGTTGCTACTTACAGGAAGGGTCCAGAAGCTTTCACATTCTGTTCCAATAGGAACCAGGAGTGCAAGAGACCCTCCGGATATGATAATTTTCTTGATCCCAAATATTAAAATGCATTTGTACATTTTAATATTCATTTTTGGTGAATGTCGTTTTTAGCTGTATCCAGCTTTTCCAATACTGTATAAGCACTTTTTTAATTCCTAAATTAGGGGAAGTTAACAGTTAGTTAAAAAACGTTGTGGTTGGCTCTGGGCCAGCTCCTGCAATGGGGAATTTGGATGTTGGTTTATGTTCTGTCGGGCTCTCTGGTAGACGTCTCCCAAAAATTCACAGGTACAAATTTCAGACACACGCACACGTTTGAAAATTCAAAACAATGTTCTTTATAATGAAAAGTCACTTAAACTAAGCCCTCTTTTGGTATAGCAAAGAGCACTGGTCTCCAAACAAACTGGTAATTTGTACAAGTCCCTTATCAGTTCTGTGATACTTAGCTTGCAGCTGTGAGGCAATTCACAGTCCTTCTTCTTTCACAAAGTGAAACACACTTTGCTCTGGTTTAGTTTCAAAGCGGGGAAAAACCAGCACACAAAAGGTCAAAGTCAGTAAAGCAGTCACAAAACACAACGATCAGATAATCCTCCACAATGACCAAACCCACAGGCTGCTATTTATAGCAGCCTCACTAATGACCACAGCCCCACCCAACCACAGGTGGCCTCATTTTCTTTGATAATAATCTCTCAGTTGTTGCTGCCTATGCATCGCTCTCCGCATGCGTGGCTGTATCATTAACTCTTGTTCTGAATCCAAGGAGGAGCTAGATAATTGATCTCCTTCTGAGCTGTCTGCCCCACTCTCCTCCTCCCTGTCACTCATGTCTTCTTGGTCAGAGGAGCCTTCATCAACAGATTCCACCAGGGCAAAACAGGCCTGCAGCATGTGGATGTCTCCCCCACATCCACAGTCTTTGGGGCAGGAGCTGGGCCAGAGCTAACCACAACAGTTTAGAAGAGTGCTCAGGTTCTCAGAGACTTGTCTTACTGCTATCAGCTTCTGACAGTGAGGATTCCTTGCCAAGGTCAGATGCTGGGGAAGAAGAAGAAGAAGGATCAGATAGAGAGATGGATGCAGCCACCCCTTTAGTTAATGACCCCATTAGTGGGTCATTGGGCTCAGAGGAGGAGAATCGGTGGATAGATGCCAGAATGCGCAGGCTCATGGCTAGAGGGGACCAATTGTGCAAGTATCATCAGAGATAAGGGAGAACACCTGTGGCTGAGGCAATTAGGCTAATGGGGTTGCTGATAAATGACCAGTGTTGCAGAGAGCTCATGTGGCAGTTTATCTGTTTGGAGAAGGATACGTGTTTGCTTTGTTCCTGGACTTCACAGACTTTTTGGGATTTCACATCTAAGTAAATCTTGTGGACTCACTCGAAGAGGTTTGGCTGCTCACAGCTGCTCTTACCTTCTCTGTTTATTTTTTGTCTCTCACAGCTTTTAAGGACTGTTATCTATATGTGAGCTAATTTGCTCAGTTTAAAGTCCATGTGCACAGCTTTATTTTTGGAGAAACTGCATTTCTGTTTACTTTATAACAGTGTGTGTGTTTGAATTTACATTTCTGACTTAATTGGGGCTCATGACGTGAAGCCCAGCATAACAAAAACAAAAAAGTTAGTTTTTGCATCAATGTTTTTAAAATCTGCCTTTAAGCGAGCTTTCTAGAAGAGAATATGTACATTGATCTATGTTTTGTTTTGTTTTTAAATCCGTTGAGTGGAAAACATTCCATTCTGAAAATAATTCAATGGAAAAATAAGCAGATTCTAGCCGTTGAAAAAAATCTTTAAGAAATGGGGTGAGAATAAGACCCAAACAACTAATCTCTCAAGCTTTGCAATAGCGAGAATCAGTAAGGGAAGTATGTTTCTGAACTATGAAATATGTTTATTAGTCCACGTCATCTCCATGGGGAATGGTTGCCTGCTATTTAGGTAGCAGCAAAAAAACCTGTCAGCAAATGCCAAGGAAGCAGCCGAATGGAAAACACGGTAGAGAACTTCTGTAAAGGGAATGCATAGGGTTAGTGGTGCCCGGGGAATAGGGAGCTAGGGTGCCCCAGGGAATATGAAGCATCTGCTTTCCCCTGGATTAGAAAAACCAACAATAAAAAAATGGGTGCAGGCAGTGTGGGTTTAAGGAAATTGCAAATGCAGAATAAATTGTATATTTTGTGTCCTGTTCTTTCCTCATCAAGGGCAGTTGATTAACCCAGCAATTCTAAAGTCTTTCTACTTTCTACTATCAGCAAACTGGTGTCTTGGGTTGGTCCTTTTTTCCCACCCCTCTCTCCACTAGCTGGAAAATATCTCCCAAGAGTCTTGAACGTAAGCCAATCTTCAATCCCCTGTCTGAATTACTGCTGCAGTTTTAACCTGTGTGTGAACATAAATCATTCTAAAAACTGAAAAGTAAGAAGATGTTGAGCAACCTTAAGTATTTATGAGCTTTAGCAAAATAAGCTATTTTGATGGGTAACAGGTTTTGTGCATCACTAATCAGGTGTGCCAACTCTCTGGAAAAAAAACTTGGAGCATCCAGCTGAATTTTACCTGCAGTAAAGCCAGGGGTGGGCAGAGGAGAGGGGCGGCATACAAATCCAATTAATTATTATAATTATTAAATTATTATATAGTCTGATATATCTTTCCTGGGATACTTTTCCCATTTTCTTGCTTTTATTTGCTAGCCTAGTGTCTTTTTTCTCCTACCAAAGAACAATGCAGACATATTAGCAAAAGCATGGATTTTATTTCATTTTATATTCATGGTCTTGGGTCAAATTTGCTTGTAACACCATTCACCTGAATTGATGAAAAGCCATTAGCAGTTGCTTGGTAACAATAGTTGAGCTTCTTCCTTATTTCCCTAAACTCATCGCAGCAGAAAGATGAACTTTAGTTAGTGGCAGAAGCTTATTTGAAAATTTTTGGTCAGAGCCATTAAAAGCATCTTGGTGGAAATTCTTCCTAACGGTACAATTAAACAAGTATTTTTTTAAAAAAAGAAAAGTTAAAATATGGGTGTTGTGGTTCAGCCTGAGGCTGCTCAGGGACCAGCTGTGTCTCTGCTGGCTCCATGCCCGGAGGAGGAGGACAGCGAAGAGAAGGGGGCTGAACAGTCGGACGGGGGAGAGGAAAGTCAGGAATGGGACGAAGGAGAACAGCATGAGAGCCCCGGGGGGGGGCTCTCCCCAGCCAGTAGCTTGGAGTCATTAGGTGATGACGCACAAGCCGTCATTGACATGCGACAGAGACGTTCAGATCAAAGAAAGGAGCAATTAAAGAACTATTATCAGCACTGAATTAGGAACAGTTGGGCTTGGGTGTGGTCCTCCTTAGCAGGGTTTAAAAGGCAGGCAAGCCCCTGAAGCCATGTGGAGTGTTATCAGTTGGAGTTACGGTGTCCGGCTTTGTTCTCGGCGTCTCTGTTCCTGGCTTGTGGCCCAGCAGTTTGGAAGACCCGTGGGAGGTGTAGGTCTGCTATCTACAGCCTCGTCTTGGCAGCAAGAATCCTGTATTGCTGCATGGACTTTTGCCTTCGTGGATATATCTGAAGATACAGCGTTTTCCTGTTTGTAAGGACATTTTCTGTTACCTGTGTTTTTCTTGAATTTTATAAACTGCCTTTGCCTTTTACCGGTGTGTCTGGCTTCTCTTTTTGGGTTGGTCTTGGCTTCCGGAGTGACCCAGACAGAACAATGGGGAAGAATATTAAAGCAGGGATTCGGAGGTCATGATAGTCCGTTTTCAAGAGACCTACATTCTGACTTGTTAAACTTGAGAAGTTTAAGCCAGGTTGATCCTTTCTTTAATCCATAGATTATCCATGGTCCATAGCCTCTATTCTCCTCTCTCCTCAAAAAATTAACATTTCCCCCCATTAGGTTGAGTCATAAGTAACACAGAGGCATAATCTCCCGCCTGGTGATATTTACCACTTACACTTTTCATTGTTCAGACTTAATTATATCCCTAGCATTCAATTTTTGGCAAAGTCGGTGACTTTATACATAAGAATGTTTCTCTGTAAGTATGAACGTTACTAATGCGATGCTTGTCATCACTTTCAAGAATTGCTATTTTGCGAGATAAAAATGCATCCATGCTCCAAAGCTTGTTACCACATTTGTGATAAACCACAGCCTTCTGTACTCTCTGGTATACCCTGCTCATCAACTTTGGAATCTTTATTTCAGACAAGAATGAAGTCTTAAACAGAATACAGTGTTCCCTCGCTTTTCGCGGGGGATGCGTTCCGAGACCGCCCACGAAAGTCGAATTTCCGCGAAGTAGAGATGCAGAAGTAAATACACTATTTTTGGCTATGAACAGTATCACAAGCCTTCCCTTAACACTTTAAACCCCTAAATTGCAATTTCCCATTCCCTTAGCAACCATTTAGATTATTACTCACCATGTTTATTTATTAAAGTTTATTTTAAAAAATATTTATTAAAGGCAGATGAAAGTTTGGCAATGACATATGACGTCATCAGGTGGGAAAAACCTTGGTATAGGGAAAAACCCCACAAAGTTTTTTTTAATTAATATTTTTGTACAACCGTGGTATAGACTTTTCGCGAAGTTCGAACCCACGAAAATTGAGGGAACACTATAATAGATTGTGCATTAAAATGCAAAGAAGTCACAATCTGACTGCCTGTCTGTCTCGAAGCTTAAGGTCTAGGCCACTAATGGCAAACCTATGCCACAGGTGGCACACGAACCGTTGCCCTAGCTCAGCTCCAACGTGCTGGCCATCTGATTTTTGACTCACACAGAAGCTCTGGGAGAGCATTTTTGGCTTCCAGAGTGCCTCCAGGGTCATGGGAGAGGACGTTTTTACCCTTCCCCCAGTTCCAAGAAAGGCTTTGGAGCCTAGGGAGGGCGAAATACAAGCCTACTAGGCCCACCAGAAGTTGGGAAACAGACCATTTGAAGCCTCAGTGGACCTCCAGGGGGCAGGGGAAGCTGTTTTCATCCTTCCCAGGCATTGAATAATGGGTGCGGTCACTGATTTAGAAGGTCTTGGACTTAAGAGTTAATTCTTAAAAGCACTTTTGGGAGTTCCATGCTCATGGTTCAAAAGGATAAGTTCCGGTTGATAGTTCCTGTCTCAGGGTAATATTATATTATTATGGCATTACAGAGTTGCTATAATGGAATAAAGGTTACTAAGGGTAGAAAGCTTTCCAATATTCAATTTGTCATGATATTCCTCATTGGTACAGATGTCAGAATAGTATACAGAAGTGTATTCTGTTTAGCACCATGAAAAAGTGTGCTCTGTTTAGCACCAGGACTGAATGAAGGCTGAATCAGCAATCCCACTCAGGGGAAGGAATCCTCATTCTCTCTCCACTCCTGGGGAAGGATACTACAAAATCCTCATTCCTTCGCCACTCCAGGGAAGGATACTGCAAAATCCCCATTCCTTCCCCACTCCAGGGGAAGGATACTGCAAAATCCCCATTCCTTCCCCACTCCAGGGGAAGGATACTGCAAAATTTCCATTCCTTCCCCACTCCAGGGGAAGGATACTGCAAAATCCCCATCCCTTCCCCACTCCAGGGGAAGGATACTGCAAAATCCCCATTCCTTCCCCACTCCAGGGGAAGGATACTGCAAAATTTCCATTCCTTCCCCACTCCAGGGGAAGGATACTGCAAAATCCCCATTCCTTCCCCACTCCAGGGGAAGGATACTGCAAAATCCCCATTCCTTCCCCACTCCAGGGGAAGGATACTGCAAAATCCCCATTCCTTCCCCACTCCAGGGGAAGGATACTGCAAAATCCCCATTCCTTCCCCACTCCAGGGGAAGGATACTGCAAAATTTCCATTCCTTCCCCAGTGGCATAAAAAGCTGGCATAAAAAGTAAAAACGGTGCTTCCCTGCCCACCACCATCCTCATGTTCCTGCTTTACACAGATATTACATTGGTGTTAACACTAATGTTACTGACCCACTTCTCAAATCACCATTGCAGATGGATTGATTTTGAGACTGGCATGTCTATTTGCTGGACGTAATTATTGCTGAAGAACCAGCTAATCCAAACTGGCAAACTTCCCACCCGTTCAGACTGGCCCAATTTTCCCAGAGAGAGATTCATGAGCTTTATTGAGGGAAAACAGTGTATTTTCTCCCGGCAACTGTGCCAATTATTTATAGACAGGGCTGTTTGTTTTTTAAGCTGAAATAGGCTGTCTTCTCTGTATACGCCGGTCACCTGTTCACTCTATTACCTATTTCTGCTAAATCAGACCATTTACCGTACTTGCTTTTTTCACCCCTTCTCAAGAAATTCTAACGGAGGTGTGTTTTCAGAACAAGGAAGAATGTTCAGCTTAAAATTTAGGGATCAATTTTTTCCCCTGAGTTATTTCCCTGGTACAGAGCTGAAGGGATTGGATACTGTAGCCTAGAGGTTAATTTTCTGCCTTACAAGGCCAAGGTTTAAAGTTCAAGTCTCAGTTCTTTTCTCTCTCTCTCTGTGTATCTTTTTTTTTTTTGGGTTTTGTGGGCAGGAATAAGTGTTGAATAATACTTGTATTATCTCCTGTTCTTCTTCCTGTCTCCTAAAATAGTTCCTATCTACCGTTACAATCTTGACACCTCTCTGAAGATCTTGTTACCAGAGTCGGCTTAGGCTGAGAAACAATAGCTGGCTATTTATAGCACAGATCAATGGTGGTGTCTAAATTTTGGAATATTTTATCTAGAGAGGCCCAACATATACCTATTTCATAATTTCTGCCAAGTCATTCCGAGTTAATTCTGCAATAGCAATGGCACTTAGACTTATATATCACTTTAGAATGGAATAGAATGGAATAGAATAGAATTATTATTGGCCAAGTGTGATTGGACACACAAGGAATTTGTCTTGGTGCATATGCTCTCAGGGTACATAAAAGGAAATATAGATTTGTCAAGAATCATGTGGTACAACACTTAATGATTGTCATAGGGGTCAAATAAGCAATGAAGAAACAATCAATATTAATAAAAATCTTAGGATACAAGCAACAAGTTACAGTCATACAGTCCTAAGTGGGAGGAAAAGGATGATAGGAATGATGAGAAAAACTAGCAGAATAGAAGTGCAGATTTAGTAGAAAGTCTGACAGTGTTGAGGGAAATTTGTTTAGCAGAGTGATGGCATTTGGGAAAAAACTGTTCTTGTGTCTAGTTGTCTTGGTGTGCAGTGCTCTGTAGCGATGTTTTGAGGGTAGGAGTTGAAACAGTTTATGTCCAGAATGCGAGGGTTTAACAGTGCTTTACGGCCCCCTCTAAGCAGTTTTACAGTGTCAGCATATTGCCTTATAAGGACCCTTTTTGGGTCCATATTTTACCCATCTTGGAAGGATGGAAGGCTGAGTCAACCTTGAGAAACATAGAAACATAGAAACATAAAAGTCTGATGGCAGAAAAAGACCTCATGGTCCATCTAGTCTGCCCTTATACTGTTTTCTGTATTTTATCTTAGGATGGATATATGTTTATCCCAGGCATGATTAAATTCAGTTACTGTGGATTTATCTACCACGTCTGCTGGAAGTTTGTTCCAAGGATCTACTACTCTTTCAGTAAAATCATATTTTCTCATGTTGCTTTTGATCTTTCCCCCAGCTAACTTGAGCCTAGTGAGATTCGAACTGCCAAATTCCAGTCCGCCAGCAATTAGGTAAAAGTAGCCTTAAGTGCTGCACTCTAACCACTGCGGCACAATGGCTCACTTAATAATGCTAGAGTAGAGCGTTTTCATTAATTTTATATCTGCTCCTTTGCATTCTATCTCATAGCTGTTGTATTAAATTTACTGTTTATTTTGTGTACTATATGATTCCCAAAAAATGTTTTCTAATGCTGTTTTTTTTAGTCTACATTGTTAAGGCCCTAGATTTTTAAACATGCTTTAAACCACATGGGAAGCCTTTTGTTTTTAGAGTGCATTATATATTACTTTAAAAAATAGTAGCTACTTCAGTTTCCGGTAATTCTACGGCATAACATAATTTAGTGCCCTGGAGGAAATTAAAATAGTGCTTGTAAGATAAGATCTGTTCTCCAATCTAATTAAAGAAATGTAGGGGAGCGAAATGTTTGTTGATATATGTATTGGGAGCCTAATGATTCCCAGTATGTTATACTGGTACCCGATCTCATTAGCATTAGCCTCACCTCCTAATATGTCCAGGAGAAATATTTCAGAGTCAAAGATGTAAAGCTTGCCAAAGGCTAGTTAATGAGTTCATGGCTAAAATAAGACTGCATTTTCTTAGTGATATACTGACTAGTTCATCTGTTCCCACAAAGCATGTACTTGAATGCTAATTATTTCCCCCTACTTTATTTATTTATTGGATTTGTATGCCGCCCCTCTCCGCAGACTGGGGGCGGCGAACAACAGCAATAAAACAGTATATAACAAAATCCAATACTAAAAACAGTTAAAAACCCATTATATAAAAACCAATCATGCATACAGATATACCATGCATAAAATTTTAAAGGCCTAGGGGAAAGTGTATTTCAGTTCCCCCATGCCTGGTGGCAGAGGTGGGTTTTAAGCAGCTTTTGAAAGGCAAGGAGGATGGGGGCAATTCTAATCTCTGGCGGGGAGTTGGTTCCAGAGGGCCGGGGCCGCCAGAGAGAAGGCTCTTCCTCTGGGTCCCGCCAAGCGACATTGTTTGGTTGACGGGACCCAGAGAAGACCCACTCTGTGGGACCTAACTGGTCGCTGGGATTCGTGCAGCAGAAGGCGGTCCCTGAGATAATCTGGTCCGGTGTCATAAAGGGCTTTATAGGTCATAACCAACACTTTGAATTGTGACCGGAAACTGATCGGCAACCAATGCAGACTGCGGAGTGTTGGTGTAACATGGGCATATTTGGGGAAGCCCATGATTGCTCTCGCAGCTGCATTCTGCACGATCTGAAGTTTCCGAACACTTTTCAAAGGTAGCCCCATGTAGAGAGCATTACAGTAGTCAAGCCTCGAGGTGATGAGGGCAGGAGTGACTGTGAGTAATGACTCCCGGTCCAAATAGGGTCACATCTGGTGCACCAGGCAAACCTGGGCAAACGCCCCCCTCGCCACAGCTGAAAGGTGTTTCTCTAATGTGAGCTGTGGATCAAGGAGGACGCCCAAGTTGCGAACCCTCTCTGAGGGGGTCAATGATTCTCCCCCCAGGGTAATGGACGGACAGATGGAATTGTCCTTGGGAGGCAAGACCCACAGCCACTCCGTCTTGTCTGGGTTGAGTTTGAATTTGTTGACACCCATCCAGGCCCCAACAGCCTCCAGGCACTGGCACATATACTTCTTATATCTCCTCAATATTTTAATAAGCATATGAACCCAAAACTAAAACCAAAATGAGCAATCAGTCTTTCTTCTTTCCACACCATTAACAGAGGGAATAATGGCATTGTGAAGTAATTCCCATTACAGGGATAGTCACTGTATTGTTACTAGTTCATAACATGGAATAGAAGGTCGGTATACACGGTGTTGAGCCAAATCAGTATTAATGTAATTAAAATTAATTGAGTATGATGCTGTGTATTGAACATATTAAGACTACTATAGGTTATTTTCCTTGGCCTTTTTCTCTTTGGTTAAAATTAAAAGTGGCCCTGTTACCCCTACTGTCTTTTATTCTGTTATTAAATCAAATTAAACAGAATTTTCAAGGTAGTAGAGAAATACATATATTTGATTACTTCTACCCAAACTCTTGTTGCATTCAAGTTAACTTTCCCAAATGTGCCATCTGTCATGTGCTAATGAGAAGAATTTAGGAAATGCTAAAATTTTCTTCATATGCTTTCTCACTGCTAACATTGCCTTCCTACTTCTCATCCTTTTGATTATTCATTAAAATATATTGAAGTCCGACTGTATTGAACATGATACTTTAGTTACAACTAATTTTATAATTTAGCAATAGCTGGTAATTTATCTAAAAACGATCTGATTGGAAAATTGAAATCAACTGAGTCAAGTTAAACTTTTTGTTAGAGAAAACAGACCTATGATTGAATCCTCAGGCTACTGTGTGTGTTTTAACCCTAAGTGATGTTTATTTATTTTATTGATTGATTGATTGATTTGTCCATTGCACAATGAGAGTTATTTATTTATTTATTATTTATTTATTTATTGGATTTGTATGCCGCCCCTCCCCGTAGACTCGGGGGGCGGCTAACAACAGTAATAAAAACAGCATGTAAATCCAATACTAAAATAACTAAAAAACCCTTATTGTAAAACCAAACATCCATACAAACAAACATACCATGCATAAATTGTAAAGGCCTAGGGGGAAAGAATATCTAAGTTCCCCCATGCCTGATGGCAGAGGTGAGTTTTAAGGAGCTTACAAAAGGCGAGGAGGGTGGGGGCAATTCTAATCTCCGGGGGGAGTTGGTTCCAGAGGGCCTGGGCCCCGTCAAACGACATTGTTTTGTTGACAAGACCCGGAGAAGGCCTAACTGGTCACTGGGATTCGTGCGGCAGAAGGCGGTCTCGTAGATACCCTGGCCCGGTGCCATGAAGGGCTTTATAGGTGACGACCAACACTTTGAATTGTGAACGGAAACTGATCGGCAACCAATGCAGACTGCGGAGTGTTGGTGTTACATGGGCATTTTTGGGAAAGTTATATTGGGTATACATATAGTAAATACATATTGAAGGTTATAGAGGATATACTCATAGTAAAATATATCTAAGAAAGAATAGAAGAGAAGAAATAGGAATAAAATATATCAGTGAAAGAATAGAATAAATATAGGAAAGAATGGTATAGGAGATATAGGAAAGATTATAGGACAGGGGACGGGAGGCACTCTAGTGCGCTTATGTACGCCCCTTACTGACCTCTTAGGAATCTGGAGAGGTCAACCGTGGACAGTCTAAGGGTAAAGTGTTGGGGGTTTGGGGATGACACTACAACTATCAATCATGAAAAGAGGCTAGTATCGGCCTTACGCTGATGAATGCTTCCAACAGTTTTCTTTCTCACTGTTTGATCAACTTTAGCTGCGAGGGATTCACAGCAGCCGAGAACAAAGTTGTAACCATGCCTCTGAAAGGCACATCCTTTGTACATTTCCTAGCTGGTCAAATGATGAGCAATCGTGCTGGGTTTTCTGCTGAGAAGCCAATGAATCATTAGGGTCACAGGAGAGGGTTTTAATAGTGTTTGATTAATCTGCAATCTTACTACTGCTGCAATATCTCTGGTAATGGAATTTTCAATTAGATTGTTATTTGAAACACAATTCATTTCACCTTTCCTTTTTGTTAAAAGAAAAAAGTGCTCTGTGCACAGTTCTTTTGTCATTAGGTAGCACTTAGTTCAGAGATAGCCGAAGCTTTGGTATTAACATCTCATTTTGGAAATGGCAAAAGACAACCTTCCTTTCGCTTGGCCTATTATGCTTGGCCAGGCATAGAGAACTGTCCCTGCTCTCGAACATATAGCCAAGAAGGCTTCAAGGGTTGTAAACCTAATCCTACGTAGCTTCTGCTCTGGCAATCTCACACTGCTTACCAGAGCTTACAAAACTTTTGCCAGACCCATCCTCGAATACAGCTCATCCGTTTGGATCCCATATCGCATCTCAGACATTAACACCCTTGAAAATGTCCAAAGATGCTTCACCAGAAGAGCCCTTCACTCCTCCACTCGAAACAGAATCCCCTACGAGACTAGACTTTCAATCCTGGGCCTAGAAAGCCTAGAACTAAGATGCCTTAAACAAGATCTAAGTATTGCCCACAAGATCATATGCTGCAACGTCCTGCCTGTCGGCGACTACTTCAGCTTCAACCACAACAACACAAGAGCACACAACAGATTTAAACTTAATATTAACCGCTCCAAACCTGACTGTAAAAAATATGACTTCAGTAACCGAGTTGTCGAAGCATGGGACTCATTACCGGACTCCGTAGTGTTATCCCCAAACCCCCAACACTTTACCCTCAGACTATCCACGGTTGACCTATCCAGATTCCTAAGAGGTCAGTAAGGGGCGAGTACAAGTGCACTAGAGTGCCTTCTGTCCTCTGTCCTATTGCTCTCCTATATCTCCTATACCTTTCTTCTATTCCTATATCTCTTCTTCTATTCTTTCATTGATATGTTCTATTACTATACCTTCTTTTCTATTATTTCTTAGATATATTTTACCATGAGTATCTCCTCTATAACCTTCATCATGTATTTTACTATGTGTATATAGATATATACCCACTAAAACCCTCATTGTGTATTGGACAAAATAAATAAATAAATAAATAAAATAAACAATTAGTTTTCCTGGATACACATCTTTGCTATTCCTCTCTAAAGATAGCAGTAGTAGAAATATCAGTGTCTTTCAAAGGCAAGCACATAAAGCATTATTAGCTGTTTATTCCATAATTGATTCATAGAGTTACTGATGTGTAAAAACTTCCAAGGAAACCTATCTGGAAATGTTCACTACCAAGATATTTCCTTGTGATATAACTTGATCTGTCATTAGACTCTGTTGCTATTCGGATACTATTTGTCAGTGACTCTGTTGAAATCATTGTAAAACCTGCGTTAAATTATGAATTTGAGATAGGCCTGATAGATTTATGGCTTATCTTAAATAAGATAAGCAAAGGTGCTTTGAAGCTGGACAAAAACCATAAACGAGATAATTATAGTGAATTATTACTATTTTATGTGTGTTTAAGCACTAGAGTTCTTAATAGAATACAATAGAATTATTTATTGCCCAAGTGTGATTGGACACACAAGGAATTTGTCTTTGGTGCATATGCTCACAGTGTACCTAAAAAGACAAGATACACTTAATGATTGTCAAAGGGTACAAATAAGCAACCAGCAAAGAATCAATATCAATATAAATTGTAAGGATGCAAGGAATGAGTTGCAAGCAGTCATAAGTGGGCGGAGATGAGTGATAGCATGTAGGATGCTTGGCTGTATAGCTAGAGGTATAACAAGCAGGAAGAGGGAGATTGTGATCCCGCTATATAGAGTGCTGGAGAGACCCCATTTGGAATACTGTGTTCAGTTCTGGAGACCTCACCTACAAAAAGGTATGGATAAAATTGAACGGATCCAAAGAATGGTTGAAGGTCTTAAGCATAAAACGTATCAGGAAAGACTTCATGAACTCAATCTGTATAGTCTGGAGGACAGAAGGGAAAGGGGGGACATGATTGAAACATTTAAATATGTTAAAGGGTTAAATAAGGTTCAGGAGGGAAGTGTTTTTAATAGGAAAGTGAACACAAGAACAAGGGGACACAATCTGAAGTTAGTTGGGGAAAAGATCAAAGGCAACATGAGAAAATATTATTTTACTGAAAGAGTAGTAGATCCTTGGAACAAACTTCCAGCAGACGTGGTTGATAAATCCACAGTAACTGAATTTAAACATGCCTGGGATAAACATATATCCATTGTAAGATAAAATACAGAAAATAGTATAAGGGCAGACTAGATGGATCATGAGGTCTTTTTCTGCCGGCAGTCTTCTATGTTTCTATGTTTCTATAGGAATGACAAGAAGATTCATAGTAATAATAATGCAACCTTAGTGAATAGTTTGACAGTGGTGAGAAAATTATTTGTTTAGAAGAGTGATGGTGTTCAGAGAAAAAAAAACTAGTTTTTTTCGTGTTCAGTGATAATATGAGTCAAAAGACCAACTTACTTTTGGGGAAATGTTTGCATGTGGTTATAAGTGAGTAGAACAGTATCTGTTTCATGTGTTGGAAAAAAAATGCTGATAATTATTTTGGCAACAATTGTTGTTTTTTACAAAATATGAAAATGGAATAATGTGGAGGGTTAGAGCTAATAGATACCACTCTGTGTAGAGCAACTGTGTGTGAATCTTCTTTCCGGTCTGTTTCCTAGTAAATAACCCTTTCAGCAAAGTTAAGTGAAGTGTTTAATATTATGTCAAAAGTCTTAATATGGATTGATAGACTATTAAAATATTCAGCCTGTTTAAACAGTGATTAAGTTCTTATTAATACCACTTGTCTGGGCTTTACATTGATGTGGATATTGTTTCAAAAAAATGCAAAACAGGGAGGAATAAAGCAATAAATGATTCGTACGGGTTATGCTACAAAAATTAAAAAGAAATAGGGGAACCTCGCTGAAAAGGTTGGGGGCCACTTACTGTTTAGTATCAGAATGAATTAATGACTGAAGTTTTCCATCTATTTTCTTTTCTGTCTTCTCAGCTTTGTATACCGAAAAAAGCTAAACATTTTGAGATGCATTGGTTTTTTTATGTTGATATCTGCTTCATTAAAGTTGGCATTATGGGTATTTTTAAAAAATAATTTTTATTGATTATAAAGAAGAAAACAAACAAATAAACGTAACACATAAGACATAACAAAACATTAAATGAGCATTTCCAAAATGTAGGTGTTATACACCTACAAGAGCCTTCTCTGTGGCAGCCCGACCCTCTGGAACCAGCTCCCCCCGGAGATTAGAACTGCCCCCACCCTCCTTGCCTTTCGTAAAGTTCTTAAGACCCATCTCTGCCATCAAGCATGGGGGAACTGAGACATCTCCCCTGGGCCTATACAGTTTATACATGGTATGTTTGTTTGTATGCTTGCTTTTAATAATGGGGTTTTTAGATTTGTTCTTACATTGTCTTTGTTATTGTTGTGAGCCGCCCCGAGTCCACGGAGAGGGGCGGCATACAAATCTAATAAATGAATGAATGAATGAATGAATAAATAAATAAATAAATACATCACAAAAGTAAAACTTAATGCTGTGACTATAAAAAGTGATTTTCATGAACATATCAAGTTGATATATATTAATTTATCACTAAGTAGGGATAACATATATAAGTTGAGATTAGCATAATTTACAATTTCATTCTTATTTTGCGTATATTTGGAACTTATATAAATCAGATTTAAACTCTATAGAATTGTAATGATACCATCCAAAGATCTTTAATGGGTATTGACTGATTTTGTGTAAGCCCAGAGAGCATTAGACTAATTCTGTTTCCCAGGCTGCAGCAATATTTTATTTGAATTGTTTCAAATTTACACACTTTTCACTCTCTGTTTCTCAGCAAGTTTATCCTGATCTGTTAATGGTCTTTCAGCTGCCTGCGAGAGGCCATTTATCTCTACTCTTTGCTTAAAGGGGAAAAAGTGGGGAGGGGGGATAGAGAAAGAAAACTGATTAACTAATGAAGCTACTCTAATGAATGGGAATTGTAATCAGATCAAATAAGCGAAGCACATAGAGAGCTAACAGCAGAGCCTGGAATATAAATTGATTCTTTCCTCTGGTCTTTAATTAGAAATCTGTAACTTGGTGGAGGTTAAATTCGCTTCGGAGAAATGAATCATCCGTGGAAAGTTCACTCTCCTGGTTCTTCTCTGATGGTTGGTAACTGAGCTAAATGTCATAATCAAAATAGTTTCCCATTATTTCCCTGTAGTTATATCTTTGCACAGCAGTCCAGTACTTGCTCATCAGCAGAATTGTTGTTTTTATGGATTTGACTCTTTAACGCGGAACAAAATTAGCTCTAGAAACTATAGGAAATTTGAGGGCACATGCAAATCTAGAATTTCATCCGTTTGGAACCCATATCGCACCTCAGACATTAACACCCTTGAAAATTTTATTTTAGAAACATAGAAACATAGAAGTCTGACGGCAGAAAAAGACCTCATGGTCCATCTAGTCTGCCCTTATACTATTGGTCCTCATGGTCCATCTAGTCTGCCCTTATATTATTTTCTGTATTTTATCTTAGGATGGGTATATGTTTATCCCAGGTATGTTTAAATTCAGTTACTGTGGATTTATCTACCACGTCTGCTGGAAGTTTGTTCCAAGAATCTACTACTCTTTCAGTGAAATAATATTTTCTCACGTTGCTTTTGATTTCCCCCCCAACTAACTTCAGATTGTGTCCCCTTGTTCTTGTGTTCACTTTCCTATTAAAAACACTTCCCTCCTGAACCTTATTTAACCCTTTAATATATTTAAATGTTTCGATCATGTCCCCCCTTTTCCTTCCTTTATTTTTATTTATTCATTTGTCCAATACACAAATACATAGGAAGAAAATAGACATGTGGTAATATATATAAGGGTAAAAGTGAACTTAGAGGAGAGGATATATGAAAGCAAGAGAATATATATGATAGGTGAAAGAGAGGAAAGACAATTGGACAGGGGACGAAAGGCACACCAGGGCACTTATGTACGCCCCTTACTGGCCTCTTAGGAATCTGGAGAGGTCAATCGTGGAGAGTCTAAGGGAGAAATGTTGGGGGTTAGGGGTTGACACAATTGAGTCCGGTAATGAGTTCCACGCTTCGATAACTCGATTGTTGAAATCATATTTTTTACAGTCAAGTTTGGAGTATGTCCAAAGATGCTTCACCAGAAGAGCCCTTCACTCCTCCACTCGAAACAGAATCCCCTACGAGACTAGGCTTTCAATCCTGGGCCTAGAAAGTTTAGAACTAAGACTCCTTAAACAAGATCTAAGTATTGCCCACAAGATCATATGCTGCAACGTCCTGCCTGTCGGTGACTACTTCAGCTTCAACCACAACAACACAAGAGCACACAACAGATTTAAACTTAATATTAACCGCTCCAAACTTGACTTTAAAAAATATGACTTCAGTAACTGAGTTGTCAAAGCGTGGAACTCATTACCGGACTCCATAGTGTCATCCCCAAACACCAACACTTTACCCTTAGATTATCCACAATTGACCTCTCCAGGTTCCTAAGAGGTCAGTAAGGGGAGAGTACAAGTGCACTAGAGTGCCTTCCGTCCCCTGTCCTATTGCTCTCCTATATCTCCTATACCTTTCTTCTATTCCTATATGCCTTCTTCTATTCTTTCATTGATATGTTCTATTCCTATATCTTCTTTTCTATTATTTCTTAGATATATTTTACTATGAGTATCTCCTCTATAACCTTCATCATGTATTTTACTGTGTATACCAACTAAAACCCTCATTGTGTATTGGACAAAATCAATCAATCAATCAATCAATCAAATATCCCTAAAAACAAAATCCAGATATGATAAAACACCTATGTTAAATGGAGATATATTTTGTTACAGTCAATCGGCAATTAACAAACAGCAAAGAAGTGCACAAAAGACATTACTCCATAAAAACACATTTTAATGGGAGGAAAGGAGGCAGAAGGAAGGACCAGTTTGCCTGAACCAGTAGCAAGTTGCTGATGATGTTATGATGATGTCATAATGATGTCACGGAACTGGTTTTGTTGGTCCCAATCCGTGGGTGCTGCCATCTCTTTTTAAATTTTTTTCAGGGTTCTTTTATGAAAAAAAAAAGTGGTGTGATGGTGGTTTCTTCTGTGCATGGGCAGAAGACGAATTTCCATCACTACACTTGCATTGCCATCTTGTTTTCAGGGTTTTTTGGGGGGGGTGGGGGGATATTTAATATTATGGAATAATATTCCATAACTTCACCCACCACTAAAGATTTAGAGATGCCAAAGTCTGTTCACCAAACACTCCTAACTTTCCAGTCTATATAAACCTTTTCTCCATCCATGTGGTTGGTATTTCGTAAATAGCTTTTTGTCTGGCGGGCTCCAGGGGAAGAGCCTTCTCTGTGGCGGCCCCGGGCCTCTGGAATCAACTCCCCCCGGAGATTAGAACTGCTCCCACCCTCTTTGTCTTTCGTAAACTACTCAAGACCCACCTATATCGCCAAGCATGGGGGATTTGAGACATCTTTTCCCCAGGCTCCTTATAATTTATGTTTGGTATGTATGAGTTGTTTGGTTTTAATATGATAGGGTTTTAGTTGTTTCTTTTAATATTAGATTTGTGCTACTATAATATTGTTTTTATCATTGTTGTGAGCCGCCCCGAGTCTTCGGAGAGGGGCGGCATACAAATTTAATAAATAATAATAATAATAATAATAATAATAATTATTATTATTATTATTATTATTATTATTATTCCATTGAAAACCTTGTAGTTATATTGTAGTGCTGTTGCTTTTGTTCAAAGTTTAGTTCTTGGCATTACAGGACCCTCTCTCTCTGTCTGAATGCAGGTACTTTTTAAAATTTATCGATTCTGTAGCGCTCTCTCTATTTCTTTGCCAAAGGGAGAAAATTAAAGCGATTTTATGGACCCTTTTTATAGTTTTAAAAACTCTCGAAAACACAGCAGCGAAGGGTGGAGGGAGAAGCCTGGTTGTAGGATTGCTGATTTGTGCCTGGTTTTCGGTGTCGTGTTCAGGAATATTTGCATCAAACACATTTCATTTCTTTTTCATTTTTAATGCAGGCACTCAAGAAAGAGTCGATCGGTCATGTCTGGACTTTTGTGTCCATTTCCAACCTTCTGCTGATTAAAATGATCTCTAGCATCACATCGAAATGATTATTCAGCTTCTCTTTAAATTGGAGATAACATACTATTACCAGCAGTATACTGAGCTGTCCCCTAATATTTAAGTCTCCAGAACATGATTGGCACGAGTAAAAATCAAGCTAAATATTATTCCTCCTTTCAAAACATGAGAGTTTATCTGTTCTAATAGGTATTATAATTAGAAATGAAAACAGTAGTCCCACTATATCTGTTCTGTCGGGCTCTCTGGTAGACTTCTCCCAAAAATTCACAGGTACAAATTTCAGACACAAACACGTTTGAAAATTCAAAACAATGTTCTTTCTAATGAAAATTCACTTAAACCAAGCCCTCTTTTGGTATAGCCAAGAGCACTGGTCTCCAAACAAACTGGTAATTTGTACAAGTCCCTTATCAGTTCTGTGATACTTAGCTTGCAGCTGTAAGGCAATTCACAGTCCTTCTTCTTTCACAAAGTGACACACACTTTGCTCTGGTTTAATTTCAAAGCGGGGAAAAATCAGCACACAAAAGGTCAAAGTCAGTAAAGCAGGCATGAAACACAACGATCAGATAATCCTCCACAATGGCCAAACCCACAGGCTGCTATTTATAGCAGCCTCACTAATGACCACAGCCCCACCCAACCACAAGTGGCCTCATTTTCTTTGATAATAATCTCTCAGTTGTTGCTGCCTATGCTTCGCTCTCCGCATGCGTGGCTGTATCATTAACTCTTGTTCTGAATCCAAGGAGGAGCTAGATAATTGATCTCCTTCTGAGCTGTCTGCCCCACTCTCCTCCTCCCTGTCACTCATGTCTTCTTGGTCAGAGGAGCCTTCATCAGCAGATTCCACCGGGGGCAAAACAGGCCTGCAGCATGTGGATGTCTCCCCCACATCCACAGTCCTTGGGGCAGGAGCTGGGGCAGAGCTAACCACAACAATTTCCGTACAGCATTATGCACTGACACGGTCTAATATGATTAAGTGTTGTATATCAGCCAAATCAAAACAAAGTTTTGACTTACATTGCCGAAAGATTACATATCTCTTTCTGGACCTCATTGTTAACTTGATTTTTTTTTTTTTGCTCATAAAATTTAATAAAGTAACTTTTTTCAAAAAAAAATTCTGTATCTGTACACTAGGGGTCCCCATCAACAAAATAATCTAGATCAGGGGTGTCAAACTCGAGCTGGGGTGGCGCAGTGGTTACAGTGCAGTGCTGAAGGCTAACTTCTAGCTGTAGTTCAGTAGTTCAAGTCTCACCACCAGCTCAAGGTTGACTCAGCCTTCCATCCTTCTGAGGTGGGTAAAATGAGGACCCAGATTGTTGGGGGCAAGAGGCTGATTCTCTCAACCACTTAGAGAGGGTTGTGAAAGCGGTATGAAGCGGTATATAAGTCTGAATGCTGTTGTAATTGCTATTTCATTGAGGGCAACATCAGGGGTGTGTTTGACCTCAGTGGGGCAGGGCGGACCTGTCCAGGGTGAGTGTGGCCAACTGAACATATCAGGGACATCTGTGGAGCACTTTGCCAGCAAAAATAGGTTCCCGAGCTCCGTGGCTCACGACCCTCCCAAGCTCCGTTTTCACAGACAGAGGCACTGTGGGACGGTCCTTTGCTGTTTCCAAGGTGGTCCTGGGAGCCAGATCTAAGCAGCTTGACGGCTGGGTCTAAGCAGCTTGAGGGCTGGGTCGGGTCTCCAGGCCTTGAGTTTAACACCCCTGATTGATAGAATTAGAAAAACCCATTCCAAATTATCTATAGAAAGAGCCGAGGTGGCGCAGCAGGTAGAGTGCAGTACTGCAGGCCACTAAAACTGACTGTCAGTGGTTCAAATCTCATCACTGGTTCAAGGTTGACTCAGCCTTCCATCCTTCCAAGGTGGGTAAAATGAGGACCCTGATTGTAGGGTCAATATGCTGGCTCTGTTAAAAAGTGCTGTTACTAACAAGTTGTAAGCCGCCCTGAGTCTAAGGAGAAGGGATGAATAAAAACAAACAAACAGACAGGCAAGCAAGCAAGCAAGCGAATGAATAAATGAATGAATAATAAATAAATAAGTAAATAAATGTAAGTTAGTCCTCAACTTACAACAGTTCAGTTACTGACCATTATAAGTTGCAACAGTGCAAAGAAAAATGACTTAGGAATTTTTTTAAAAAAAACCATATCAATGCCTTAAAACATATCAATAACATATATTATATAACATTCCCTCCCTTAGTGGTGGTCTTCCCTTCCCTAATGCTAAGTTTTCAAATCTTCAGAGCAGAGATCTTCTTGTGACACAACTACCTCCAAAGAATCCAAAACAATCTACACCAGTGTTTCCCAACTTTGGTAACTTGAAGATATTTGGACTTCAATTCCCAGAAGTCCCCAGCCAGCATTCGCTGGCTGGGGAATTCTGGGAGTTGAAGTCCAGATATCTTCAAGTTGCCAAGGTTGGGAAACACTGATCTACACTGTCTAATATTTTATTCCAACAACAATCTCGAGCCTATAAACAGAGGAATTTATAAATTGTGCCAAGATAGAATATTGGATTTTGGTTCAGGTTTTGTCATTTAACCTCCTGGGACTTATTCAATAACCGGGTGATAAACGAACTTATAGTGACTGAAACACAATCTCCTGGTGAATTTTGCAATTTACATTAGACTTTTACTGTGCAATATATTGGCTCCTCCCATAGGCTTCTAGCTCCAGTGTTCTTATCTTAATCCAGTTTTCTAATGCTAGTTTTATGTGGAGTTATATCCCCCAATGCAATAAGCAATTTAGTAGTTCTCGGAATCCTTCCTATGCTTTCTCTGAGATCTCTCCGTGAATAGATACTAGTTTTCAAATTCCCATAAAATGATGCATTTGGGGAATGATTTAAAAAGCCTCCTTGTTATATAAGGCTAACTTGTTAACTCAATATATTGTCTGAGAAAGCAGGCAGCATGCATTTGTGTAGACAACAAATGGTGTAACAGCATTCATTACATTTTCCATCTTTAAACTTTTAAGACAACTCAACCACATGCCGGTATCTTGGATGTAAACATCCAGTTTTTTGCTAACTAATTGGCAAGAATAGCTAAGCTTTCTGGACCCCTGGGATCACATATGTTTTATGAGAAATAAAATGGATGTCCCATTATGCCCCTTGATTTTTTTAAAAAAAATAACTGTATGTTATACGCTGCCAATGCAATGCAATTTAGCATCCTGCCATTAAAATCTGCATATCTAACTGTGATCTTAAATATATTTAAACTTCCATTAAAAAGCCTTCAATTTATTTTTCATTTAGTCCATTTAATAAAAGAGCAATAACGTGCTTTCGGCTGAAGGTTATGTGAGGAAAATTGAGGAATATATTTTAGAAGTAGCAACAATTTTTGGTACCATTTATTGCACTTCAGAAGTCATTTACATTCTGGAACATATATTGAAAGCAAATTTATTGCCCCCCCCTTTTTATTTTTGCAAACATAAAAACATTCGTTCACATTCTTTACAACCTCATTTTACTGACTTTGGAAGGATGGAAAGTTAAATCAACCTTTTGATTGATTGATTGATTGATTGATTGATTGATTGATTGACTGATTTTGTCCATTGCACAATGAGAGTTATATTGGGTATAGATATAGTAAATATATAATAATAATAATAATAATAATAATAACAACAACAACAACAACAACAAAACAACAACAACAACAACAACAACAATAATAATAATAATAATAATAATAATAATAATAATTTATTAGATTTGTATGCCGCCCCTCTCCGAAGACTCAGGCTCACAACAATAATAAAAACAATGTTACAGTGGAATAAATCTAATATTAAAAGAGAAAAACATATTAAACCCCATCATTTAAAACCAAACAACACATACATACCAAACATAAAATATAAAATCCTGGGGGAGGTGTCTCAGTTCCCCCATGCCTGGCGATATAGGTGGGTCTTGAGTAATTTATGAAAGACAAGGGGGATGGGGGCAGTTCTAATCTCCGGGGGGAGTTGATTCCAGAGGGCCGGGGCCGCCACAGAGAAGGCTCTTCCCTTGGGGCCCGCCAAACAACATTTTTTGGTCGACGGGACCTGGAGAAGGCCAACTCTGTGGGACCTTATCGGTCGCTGGGATTCGTGCGGTAGCAGGCGGTTCCGGAGGTACTCTGGTCCAATGCCATGTAGGGCTTTAAAGGTCATAACCAACACTTATGAAGGGTATAGAGGATATACTCATAGTAAAAAGTACAGTAGTACCTCTAGATACGAGTTTAATTCGTTCCAGAACGGAGCTCGTATGTCGAACAACTCGTATCTGGAACAAATGGCTTTAGACTTTGTTTTTCCCCTCCGAGATAACCAGAAGCAAGGATTCTTGCGCCACCTAGTGGAAGCTCGGCTCGTATCCCGAATTTGAGCTCGGGTGTCGAAAAGAAATTTCGCTCCCATCGTGGCTCGTAACTTGGAATACTCGCATGTGGAGCAGCTCGTATCTAGAGGTACTACTGTATATCTAAGAAAGAATAGAAGAGAATAAATAGGACTAAAATATATCAGTGAAAGAGTAGAATAAATATAGGAAAGAAGGATGGTATAGGAGATATAGGAGAGCAATAGGACAGGGGATGGAAGGGATTGAACTCTTAGCACTGGGAAGAGTTAACCTGAAATACGGCATTCTAAACACTTTGCCACCACCCCAGATTTAAGGTTGTTTATGATATGTAAAAAATGTAAGCTTAAAATGTTTATTTATTGAAATGATTTATATGGCCAGCTACTTTGAAAGAGGGCCTCTGGGTGCAGTACAAGATTAGGTAACATTTAATCAAATATAAAGATTCAAACAACACTTAAGGGGAAAAAAATCATGCAAAATGATTGATAGTATTTTAAAATTGTACTAAAGTCCAATTAGGTAGAATGCCTCTGAGGGTTAATTTAGCATTTCTCCAATGGTTTGAAAGCTCACTATATCATAGCTTGACTTTGGCCTAGGGAGACCTTATTCATCATAAAGATAACTTTTCCTTCAGCATTTTTCCTAGCTTATTCAATATTTTTCTATCATTTCACCTAAGAGCAATAGCTCCCTTCATCCTTCTTAGCCGACATGACTTTACGAACCTCTTCTATTTTTTTTTCTCCTCTTCATTTCCCTAGACATTACCTTTCCATCCCCATTTGTTTGTAAACTTTTGGAGCTTGCAGCTTGCCAGATGTTTGAAAATGTAATTATATTGGTTGCAACAATAGATCATAGCTGCTATCTGCATTCAAATAGCAGAAGAAAATTAAACGACTGATACGGAATTGCAACATTCCGTTTCTAGATAATCAACAGAGAAAAAGACTCTCTATCAACCAATGATGGTAATTTTTTTTTTCTCGGGTACCAAGAAGCGTCTGGACTTTTGGTAAGCCCATTTGGCCATTTTTCGCCATCCCCAGACTTCAGGAAAGTCTCTGCAGCCTGTGGATGGTGAAAAATGGGCTCAATGGGTCTACCAGAAGGTTGGAAATGTTTCCAAACTTCCAGTAGGCCTGTTGGGTTCATTTTTTGTCATCCACAGGTTCCGGAGGCTTTCCTGAAGCCTGGGGAGGGCGAAAACGGCCTCCTCTACCCTCCGGAAGGTTAAAAGTCAGCTGGAAAACACTGGAGCTGACAGGGCAATGCCTTGTATGCCCTGAAATTTATTTATTTATTGATTGATTGATTGATTGATTGATTGATTGATTGGATTTGTATGCCGCTCCTCTCCGGAGACTCGGAGCAGCTAACAGCAACAATAAAACATTGTACAATAGTAATCTAATACTAAAAACGATTAAAAAACCCATTAATATAAAAACCAGACATACATACATACATACCATGCATAGAATTGTAAAGGCCTAGGGGGAAAGAGGATCTCAATTCCCCCATGCCTGATGGCAGAGGTGGGTTTTAGGTAGCTTATGAAAGGCAAGGAGGGTGGGGGCAATTCTAATCTCTGGGGGGAGTTCGTTCCAGAGGGCCGGGGCCACCATAGAGAAGGCTCTTCCCCTGGGTCCCGCCAAGCGACATTGTTTAGTTGACGGGACCCGGAGAAGATCCACTCTGTGGGACCTAATTGGTCGCTGGGATTCGTGCAGCAGAAGGCGGTCCCTGAGATAATCTGGTCCGGTGCCATGAAGGGCTTTATAGGTCATAACCAATACTTTGAATTGTGATCGGAAACTGATCGGCAACCAATGCAGACTGCAGAGTGTTGGTGTAACATGGGCATATTTGGGAAAGCCCATGACTGCTCTCACAGCTGCATTCTGCATTTTAAAACTTTTAGTGCAGAAACAAGTGCATTTGTGTAAGTTTTTCAAACCCGGTAGGGAAAATAGTTCATGTATTTTAAGAAATGTTTATCTGCCAGCCTTTGTTTCTAGTGTATTTATATAAAGAGACACCGCAATTTCCCCCCCATTTCTAATAACTGCACAGATTGCAGAATGCTGAGAACAGCGTCACATGCTGACATTTTCTTTCAGCTATTTGAGGTCCCAGGCTCCTGACTCACAATGTGTCTATGCTCCCTCTGTGGTATCATTAATTTTCCCCTTAAAAATAACAATAAGCAGCTACAAAATGAAAATCTGCTCCCGTGGCTCTTTGCAACCATGTACGCTTCATCAAGGCAGAATCCCCTTTGAGGATCTGGAAGGAACCACGGAGGGACTTGGTTGTAGAAAAACCCAACTCAGATCAATAGTTTTTGCTCATATTTTGTTATAGAAACATAGAAACATAGAAACATAGAATGCAGCTGTGAGAGCAATCATGGGCTTTCCCAAATATGCCCGTGTTACACCAACACTCCGCAGTCTGCCTTGGTTGCCGATCAATTTCCGGTCACAATTCAAAGTGTTGGTTATGACCTATAAAGCCCTTCATGGCACCGGACCAGATTATCTCAGGGACCGCCTTCTGCCACACGAATCCCAGCAACCAGTTAGGTCCCACAGAGTGGGTCTTCTCCAGGTCCTGTCAACTAAACAATGCCGCTTGGCAAGACCCAGGGGAAGAGCCTTCTCTGTGGCGGCCCCGGCCCTCTGGA
Source organism: Erythrolamprus reginae (assembly GCF_031021105.1). Classification (NCBI taxonomy): domain Eukaryota; kingdom Metazoa; phylum Chordata; class Lepidosauria; order Squamata; family Dipsadidae; genus Erythrolamprus; species Erythrolamprus reginae. Next base: position 83,393,387 of record NC_091956.1, on the reverse strand, counting down.
ACCAACTCCCCCCAGAGATTAGAATTACCCCCACCCTTCTTGCCTTTCGTAAGCTACTTAAAACCCACCTCTGCCGCCAGGCATGGGGGAATTGAGATACCCTTTCTCCCTAGGCCTTTACAATTTTATGCATGGTATGTCTGTATGTATGTTTGGTTTTTTATTATAATGGGTTTTAATTGTTTTTAGTATTGGATTATTGTTACAAGCTGTCTTATTATTGCTGTTAGCCGCCCCGAGTCTCCAGAGAGGGGCGGCATACAAATCCAATAAATAAATAAATAATAAATAGAAACATAGAAGATTGACGGCAGAAAAAGACCTCACGGTCCATCTAGTCTGCCCTTATACTATTTCTTGTATTTTATCTTAGGATGGATTTATGTTTATCCCAGGCATGTTTAAATTCAGTTACTGTGGATTTACCAACCACGTCTGCTGGAAGTTTGTTCCAAGCATCTACTACTCTTTCAGCCAAATAATATTTTCTCACGTTGCTTCTGATCTTTCCCCCAACTAACTTCAGAATGTGTCCCCTTGTTCTTGTGTTCATTTTCCTATTAAAAACACTTCCCTCCTGAACCTCATTTAACCCTTTAACATATTTAAATGTTTCGATCATGTCCCTCCTTTCCCTTCTGTCCTCCAGACTAAAGTTTTACCAAAAAAAATAAAAATGCACCTACACAACGTGCTGCATTTTACTAATCTCTATTTTAGATATTCTCCAGGGAAAGCAAATTTCAAAGCTACTTTATCTTCATCTACTGCGCTAATACACTTTTCCTGGGATATATACCTCATGCTGTGCTCGCTATCTGATCCCCCTGGTAATAAGGTTTCGGAGTGTGTAGGCATCACCCTCATTACCCTTATCCAACCCATAGTGAGAATTGGCCCAGGTATAAATGGATTTCAGTCAAATAAACAATTTAGGCTCAGAGGTATTCATGAGAGAGTTGAATCTCACTCAGTTCCTAATTTCTGCAGGTCTTGGGAAATAGCAGAAAATATTAAAATATACTTTCCTTCCCAAAGTGGTTAGTAGGAGTTCACCTTCACTGAGTGACACTGTCTTGGAGGAAGATGGGAAATAAATCACCTGGGGAAGTCCCTAGTCTTGAGCAATTCAGTGTAACAACAACAACAACAACAACAACAACAACAACAACAACAATAATAATAATAATAATGTACTACTACTACTACTTCAGAGTCTTCGGAGAGGGGCGGCATACAAATCTAATAAATAAATAAATAAATAAAATAAATACTACTACTAATAATAACAACAACAACAACAATAACAACAACAGCAGCAGCAACAACAACAGCAACAACCCCAACAGAGTTGTAATGGACCTTGAAGGTCGTCTAGTGCAACCCTATGCTTAGGCAGGAAAAGTACCTATAAAGCCCTTCATGGCATCAGACCAGAATATCTCCAGGACCGCCTCCTGCCGCACAAATCCCAGCGACCGATTAGGTCCCACAGAGTTGGCCTTCTCCAGGTCTCGTCCACAAAACAATGCCGTCTGGCAGGACCCAGGGGAAGAGCCTTCGCTATGGTGGCCCCAGCTCTCTGGAATCAACTCCCCCTGGAGATCAGGACTGCCCCCACCCTCCTTGCCTTTCGCAAACCCCTAAAAACCCACCTCCGCTGCCAGGCAAGGGGAAATTGATTACCCTCGGCCATTCCGTTTTATGTTTGGGATGTATGATTGTTTTTAAATCAAGGGTTTTAACTGTTCTGTTTTTAATCATTGGATCTGTATTGTGTATTGTTGTTGTGAGCCACTCTGAGTCTTCAGAGAGGAGTGGCATACAAATCTAAATAATAATAATAATAATAATAATAATAATAATAATAATAATAATAATAATAATAAAAAACCCTATAGTATAGCCGGACAGGAAGTAGTCTCCGTGATGTCAAAGCCCCACCCCCGGAATCCCGTTGTGGGATTTCCCGCCTCCTTTTGCTTGCAGCGCTGGGCAGCATTGTTTCACGGTGTTCAGCCGAACACCGAACCTGAACCCGAACTTTACCCGAACTTTTAAAAAAGTTCAGGTTCAGCATGCCGAACGCTGCCAAAGTTCGGTTCGCCCAACACTAGTCTTGAGAAATGATAGAACCTAGAAATTTGAAGGTCTCTCCTGTTGATACTGTGTTGTCTAGTATTGTGAGAGGTGGAAGGGTTTCTCCTAAAGTCTGGATGTGGTTTTTACAGCCAGCCAACTGGAGAATGTGATTTATGACATACCCAGGGAGGATGGGGAGAGACAGGGTCACAAAGGCCCATAAATTGCATGGGGTCAGAGCGGACTCCACTTGAGTAATTGCCCAATCCATAATTCTGAACCTGGATAAAGGATACCTGAGAGAACATCTTGGGGTTCCTGCTGTTTATGTTTCTACTGCAAATAAAACAAGACATTTCGTGTGGATCAAATGCTGAGCTAACCCTGAAGAATATTCCAGTTTATGCTTAACCAGGAGCGGGGGAAATTGCAATTGCGTTTCCAGGATTGTGGCGTGACGGTGCCATCAATTATTGAGCCTGCACTGCTCATTGTTTCTTCCAATTACAGAAAGACAAGGCAATTCTCTTTTGACAGGAACCAAACTATTTCGTTCTGCAGCTCATGAATTATATATACACCGTTCCACTCCAATGGTGGGACCATTGCGAACTCAGCAAGTGAATGGTGTGTTTTTGCCTGTGCTTTTCAATTTAATGAGAGGCTCCTGCAGGTAATGTGCACACATATAGGCATGTGCTTATTTAGTTTAGGGAGGCTAGGTGGAGGTAACCACATGTACATATCACTAAACAATGTCGTCTGGCGGGACCCAGGGGAAGAGCCTTCTCTGGGGCGGCCCCGACCCTCTAGAACCAGCTCCCCCCGGAGATTAGGATTGCCCCCACCCTCCTTGCCTTTCGCAAACTTCTTAAAACCCACCTCTGCCATCAGGCCTATATAGTTTATGTACGGTATGTTGTGTGCATGTTTTTTAAATTATGGGTTTTTAGTTTTTAAATATTAGATTTGTATTGTATATTGTTTTCTACTATTGTGAGCCGAGTCTACAGAGAGGGACGGCATACAAATTTAATTAGTAGTAGTAGTAGTAGTAGTAGTAATAGTAATAATAATAATAATATATTACATTACAGTACATTACATTACAGTACAGTACAGTATAGTATAGTATAGTATAGTATAGTATAGTATAGTATAATATATTATTATTATATAATAACAGATGAAACAATCGATCACATACTCAGCTGCTGCAAAAAGATCGCACAGACTGACTACAAGCATAGACATGATGCTGTGGCACAGATGATCCACTGGGACTTGTGCCGGAACTACCATTTCCCAGTGGCAAAGAACTGGTGGGATCATAAGCCCAAAAAAGTGGTAGAAAATGAGCAAGCAAAACTACTGTGGGACTTCCGACTTCAGACTGACCGAATTCTGAAGCATAACACACCAGACATCCTGATTGTGGAGAAAAAGAAAGCATGGATCATCGACATCGCAATCCCAGGGGACAGCAGAATTGAGGAGAAGCAGCTAGAGAAATTAGTCAAATACGAAGATCTAAAAGTCGAGCTGCAACGACTCTGGCATAAGCCAGTGAAAGGGGTCCCAGTGGTACTTGGCACGCTGGGCGCAGGGCCAAGGGATCTCAGCGGACATTTGAAAACCATTGGAATTGACAAAATCTCCATCTGTCAATTGCAAAAGGCCGCTTTACTGGGATCGCCAAACATAATTCGCCGCTACATCACGCAGTCCTAGGTGCTTGGGAAGTGCCCGACTGGTGATGAAATACGAAGTCCAGCATAGTGATCTCGTTTGCTGTGTTGTGCTGACATAATAATAATAATAATAATAATAATAATAATAATAATAATAATAATAATAATATACATATCTCCCTGTTGCTAATTAACCTGCATGTTGACACGACAAGTATTTTAGCCACAAGAGAAAAAGGCCGCCAATAATTTGAAGATAAACCTACAAGTGCTATGTAGAGGTTTTACATTGTTCGTAGACACAAAAGGTCATTCTCTTTTCTCCTTTTATAAAAATACCGTTCACATTCTGTCAATCCCATGCAGGATAATCCCATTTTTCTACTCCTAAGTAGTTCCCTATGGCCACATATAAATATTGGTACTACTCCCTTCATATATGTCTCTTTCTGTCTTTCTCACAAGGAGACAAGATGGAACAAAATGAACCTAATACTATCTTACAAATTCCTTTTTTTCCCATTTCTGTCATCTTAATATTTTTTAAAGGTAACTAGCAGATAGCAGTAAAAGACAACTGGCCATTTAAGTTATATACCAAATAAAAATCCCTCGTTAATTTCACTTTGCTAAGAGTGCATTTGCAATACTGGGTCTCCTGCTTCCTGAAATATATATTCAAGAACAATATTCTGAGCAGAGTGTCCTACAAAATATTTCAATGCTTTTATTGTTACCATTTATTTAATGATTTATCCTTGCTTTCAAAACAGAATAAGCCATTTGGGGGTATCCCCTGCTGGAAGGAAGGGATAAAAAAAGTTGTATTAGAGATTACAGCATTTAGATGTACACGAGTATTCATTCTTAAATTTGTGTACCACCGATTTAATGTGACTCGTGGGGGTTTACAGCATCTACAACGATGATAATAAAAACAACGTTAAAATATTCATAGCAAACAATAAACCATTAAAATATCCACCAGAAGCAATCAAACATTAAAACAACCCTGGTATTCCACAAGAGTGAGACATTCACTATACAGTGATACCTCGTCTTACAAACACCTCGTCATACAAACTTTTCAAGATACAAACCTGGGGTTTAAGATTTTTTGCCTCTTCTTACAAACTATTTTCACCTTACAAAGCCGCCGCCGCCGCTGGGATGCCCCACCTCTGGACTTCCGTTGCCAGCGAAGCACCTGTTTTTGCACTGCTGGTATTCCCCTGAGGCTCCCCTCCATGGGAAACCCCACCTCCGGACTTCCGTGTTTTTGTGATGCTGTAGGGGAATCCCAGCAGGGGAATCCCAGCAGCCCAAAAATGGACACTTCGCTGGCAACGGAAGTCCGGAGGTGGGGTTTCCCAGCGAGGGGAGCCTCAGGGAAATCCCAGCAGTGCAAAAACAGGCGCTTTGGCTGGCAAAAGGGGTGAATTTTGGGCTTGCACGCATTAATCGCTTTTCCATTGATTCCTATGGGAAACATTGTTTCGTCTTACAAACTTTTCACCTTAAGAACCTCGTCCCGGAACCAATTAAGTTTGTAAGACAAGGTATCACTGTATAGTAAAACAAACAGAGTAACACTTTGCTGTTGTAAAACATTAGTAAGCCTTATTACACAATCCCACGAGTGTTACACTTGATCATGACAATGACAAGTTAGCAACAAGGCAACATGGCAACAAGATTCGCCATCTCCACCTTAGTTGAAGCTGTGAATGTGATAGTCTCTTGTGTTAGTGTGTAACACTTGGTTTTATGTTTTCATGGCCTCTTCTGCAGCAACAGGAAGGAAATTGAAACTGGGTAGCAAGGCAGTTTTAACACTGTAATGAGAATTTGTGCAGTATTTTAAAGTGCTTAATTATGAACTCCGGAATTTAAATATTAATTGCTTTTTTAAAAAAAATCAGTGGAAGATCTAGCTGTGATTGGCAATTTACTACCTTCTATTAAAATTGTTGTGTTGCTGCTGTGATATTAAGGTATTATTGTCATGAAGTTGCCTTTTTATCGCTGACTTGGTTTCAAAAGCAGATACTTACAAAATCCAACTGTGATATTGATTACCGTTCTATTAAAGTGTTAGGTTTTCATAATTATACCAAGTACTACAGCTATTATGTATCCACGGATGCAATCCAACCAAAATTGTTCTATATAAATATTACCATTTTCAATGCCGTTTGGATCTAGTGGATGGGATTTAGACCTTACACATTTTATCTGTATATTGTAAGTGATTTCTTATCATTAAAAAAAATTAATGCTCATTGGAGATATATATATATATATATATATAATGTTACAAGTTACAAAAACTTCAGAAGAAAAGGATTTAGGGATAGTGATTTCTGACAGTCTCAAAATGGGTGAACAATGCAGTCAGGCGGTAGGGAAAGCAAGTAGGATGCTTGGCTGCATAGCTAGAGGTATAACAAGCAGGAAGAGGGAGATTATGATCCCACTATATAGAGTTAAATAAGGTCCAGGAGGGAAGTGTTTTTAATAGGAAAGTGAACACAAGAACAAGGGGACACAATCTGAAGTTAGTTGGGGGAAAGATCAAAAGCAACATGAGAAAATATTATTTTACTGAAAGAGTAGTAGATCCTTGGAACAAACTTCCAGCAGACATGGTAGATAAATCCACAGTAACTGAATTTAAACATGCCTGGGATAAACATATATCCATTGTAAGATAAAATACAGAAAATAGTATAAGGGCAAACTAGATGGACCATGAATGAGGTCTTTTTCTGCCATCAGACTTCTATGTTTCTATGTTTCTATATATATCTCCATAACACACACACATATATATATATGTTTTCGTAGATTTTCATGGGTACAGGTATGAAGGTCTTGGCAAATTCGGGTTTCTTCCCATGTAGGATTCAGAGATTTATGGCGACGTTTTGACGAGGTCCCACTCGTCATCATCAGGCTGGTGCTTCTGTCCTTGTTCTATCCAACACATCCAACAGAAAAAACATATATATATAAAATTAAAATTAATTTTAAAAATTCAGCAAAAACATGTGAGATATATATGTGTGTGTGTGTGTGTGTGTGTATGTATGTGTATGTATATGTATATGTAATGTATATGTATATGTATATTATATGTATATGCATATGCATATGCATATGCATATGTATATATATATTTGTTTTCGTAGATTTTCACGGGAATATGTATGTAGATTGTTCTGAGTTCGGGTTTTACTGAAAAATATTACATGGGGTAAAACCCGAACTCAAAACAATCTACATATATATATATAGGTTGCAGGTTCAAGTCCCAGTGGGTATGGCTAGCTGATGAGGCCAAAATAAGGCTGAAATAGATCTATCCTAGTCTCCCTTAATTTTCAAATTCAGCAAAAAACCATGTGACATATATATATATATATATATATATATATATATATATATATACACACACACACACACATACATACATATATATATATACACACACATACATACATACATACATACATACATACATACATACATACATACATATATTTACAGCAGCACGAAGCTTACAACTTCAGCCTGATGATGGTGAATGTGATTTCACCGAAACGTCGCATAGACATGCAAAATATTACATGGGGCAAAACCCAAAATCAGAACATACATACATACATACATACATACATACATACATACAGTTATTTGTTATTTTTCATTACAAGAAATCATTCCTTGATTGCATAAATATTTTACTAGGCTAATTAGTATTATAAAATAGATGTAAGCTTCCCCTATATTCAGTAGAGGGTTTTAAAACCCTTTACTACAGGTTTGCGCGCAAGAGAGATGCTTCTGCACATGTACAAAAGCATCCCGAGCAGGTGGGTGTAGTCTCCTGTTGTTGGCACTACTAGTTCTTAGAACTAAGCCAGAACCAGGAGCAACCCACTGCTACTTATATTCATGAGGCCACATTTAGAAGGACCAAGAAGCAAAAACCTAATAGAAGAATTATCCATATTGGCTGGCCATTGAAGCTGTAACAGTTTAGTAGACCAAATAGACCTATAAACGTTGTGTGCATTTAATGTAGTTTGAAGTTTAAAACATCTGGTCGTTTTTCATTTTCCCCTAAATGTGTTTATGCATGTAAAAAGATTTATATGGCCACAAAACCCAGACAAATTGGACTCTGGAGTCTGTAACAGAAAAGAGTATGTTAAGTGATTTTTTTTTAAAGTCAAGCTAAGTGATCTAGCAAAAATATGCAGATAGATCTTGTTTAGCTACCACAATTGGGATCGGCAACTTGGTTGTTAAGCAAAGCAGTCGCTAAGTGAAAAAAATTGATTGTGCTTCTGCTGCTATGACTGCTTTCCTTTGCTTTACAGATCTGCAAAGGTCATAAATGTGAGATAAACTTGGCTTTTTTATCGCCATTGTAACTGTAAAGGGTCTGCAAGTGGTCATTAAACAAAGATCAATATAAGGATATTCCTGGAGTGTATTTGGTTCCATTATTAGACTGTAATGGGATCAGAAATGGCTTAATCTTTAAGGTGCCATCAAATTATCAATGAGGATTGTGATGGTTGGCGGTAATGGCAAAATATTTCCCAACAACGATAAGGAAATATGGGAGTCAAGTTATTTTCCAAAGCACCTTGTGGTAGGATAGAATAGAATAGAATAGAATACTGGAATGAAGAATAGAATAGAATAGAATATTGGAATGAAGAATAGAATAGAATTGAATAGAATAGAATAACAGAGTTTATTTATTTTATTTATTTAATTAATTAATTAATTAGTCCAATACACAATGAGGGTTTTAGTGGGTATATATATATATACACATAGTAAAATACATGATGAAGGTTATAGAGGAGATACTCATAGCAAAATATATCTAAGAAAGAATAGAAAAGAAGGTATAGTAATAGAACATATCAATGAAAGAATAGAAGAAGAGATATAGGAATAGAAGAAAGGTATAGGAGATAGAGGAGAGCAATAGGACAGGGGACGGAAGGCACTCTAGTGCACTTGTAATCGCCCCTTACTGACCTCTTAGGCATCTGGATAGGTCAACCGTGGATAATCTAAGGGTAAAGTGTTGGGCGTTTGGGGATGACACTATGAAGTCCGATAATGAGTTCCACGCTTCAACAACTTGGTTACTGAAGTCATATTTTTTACAGTCAAGTTTGGAGCGGTTAATATTAAGTTTAAATCTGTTGTGTGCTCTTGTGTTGTTGTGGTTGAAGCTGAAGTAGTCGCCGACAGGCAGGACGTTGCAGCATATGATCTTGTGGGCAATACTTAGATCTTGTTTAAGGCGTCTTAGTTCTAAGCTTTCTAGGCGCAGGATTGAAAGTCTAGTCTGGTATGGTATTCTGTTTCGAGTGGAGGAGTGAAGGGCTCTTCTGGTGAAGTATCTCTGGACATTTTCAAGGGTGTTGATGTCTGAGATGCGATATGGGTTTCAGACAGATGAGCTGTATTCAAGGATGGGTCTGGCAAAAGTTCTAGTCCAACCCAATGCTTAGGCAAGAAATCCTAACTATTTCAGAGAAAAGGTTGCCCATCCAACATCTTCTTAAAAGCTTCTAGTATTAGAGCCTACATAACTTCTGGAGGCAAGCTGTTCCACGGATTGATTGTTCTAAATGTCAGGAAATTTCTCCTTAGTTCTAAGTTGCTTCTTTCCTTGACCAGGTTCCACCCACTGTTTCTTATTCCACCTTCAGGTGCTTTGGAGCAGTGTTTCCCAACCTTGGCAACTTGAACATATCTGGACTTCAACTCCCAGAATTCCCCAGCCAGCATTCGCTATGGAGACAGGGCATTTGCTGGCTGGGGAATTCTGGGAGTTGAAGTCCAGATATCTTCGAGTTGCCAAGGTTGGGAAACACTGCTTTGGAGAATCGTTCGACACCCCCTTCATTGTGGGCCAGATTTGAATTTGACCCCCCAGTTTTACAGGCTCTAAGTGTTGCAACAAACAACCAAAAAAAAGGGCAGGATATAAATTCAATTATAAAATAATAAATAAAATATGGAGCGTGCTCATCAATGATTAATTTGTTAATTTTCTTCTCAGCATCTATGGGATAATTATGTTTGTCACTTTGTTTATAATTTTGATTTATAAGGATGCTGTATCTCGCAGCTGACTCTGAGTTTTGCTGTCTTTTTCCCCCTGTAGTTGAGGATGGCTTTTCAGCAAAAAGCTTTAATTTCGGTGCACGTTCCCACTGAGAATTAGGAAGTAGGATATACTGGGAAAGATGAACAATTAGATAGAGAAAACAGAAATAAACAATGTTTTCGCTTATTTCATCTACTCCAGCATAACAGTTCTCTCACTTTGCTTATATTAAAAAGAAAGAGACGTGGTATGAGACTATATTTGAATGTTGTAATTTTTGTTTGGTCTTCATATTTTGACTACGGCAAATTTATACACGAAGTTCTTTATATATATGAATAGAAGAATTTTAAATTTCCCCACTTCTAATTCCTGGATTATGTTAATTCATATATCAAATGTTTCTGTTATATATTATGGAACATAGAAAATAGAATAACAGAGTTGAGAGGGATCGCTCTGACCGTCAGGAAGTTCTTCCTTGTCTCCATGTTGAACCTCTCCTTGGTCAGCTTCCAGCCATTGTTCCTCGTCCGGCCCTCTGGTGCCCCGAAGAATAAAGTGATCCCCTCCTCTCTGTGACATCCCCTCGTATACTTGTAGACTGCTATCATGTCCGCTCTGGCCCTCCTTTTCTCTAGGCTATCCATGTCCAGTTCCCTCAGTCTCTCTTCGTAAGTCTTGGTTTCCAGTCCCTTAATCATCTTGGTTGCTCTTTTCTGCACCTTCTCCAGAGTTTCAATGTCTCTTTTGAAGTGTGGTGACCAGAACTGAATGCAGTACTCCAGGTGTGGTCTGACCAGGGCGTAGTAGAGTGGTATTAAGACTTCCCTGGTCTTGGAGTGTATTCCCCTGTTAATGCAGCTTAGGATTGTGTTGGCTTTTTTAGCTGCTGCTGCACATTGTTGGCTCATGTTTAGTTGATTGTCCACCAAGACTCCGAGGTCTCTTTCGCAGTCGCTACTGCTAAGAGGGGTTTCTCCCAGGTTGTATGTGTGTCCAGGGTTTTTTCTGCCTAGGTGAAGGACTTTGCTTTTGTCGATGTTAAACATCATTTTGTTGGTGTGGGCCCACTATGTTAGTCTGTCCAGGTCTTTCTGTAATTTGAGCCTGTCTTTTAGGGTATTGGCTACCCCCGCCAGCTTGGTGTCGTCTGCAAATTAATATTAAGTAATATTAAGTAATATTTCATATTACTTAACTATTCACCTTCTTCGCAATTATCCAGAAAGAAAATTGGCTAAATAGAGACTGTGGTGGATGGAGGAAAGGAGAAAAGTCTCCCAGCCTCCTTTGTGGCTTGTAGAATATCAAAAATAACTGCCCCAAATTTGGGTGGGACAGTGATAAACGTCTGCCAGTAATTTATCATCAGGGAAGATCACCTGGACTTTCCATGTTGCATGATTCATGTGGGTCTGTCAACCTTTAGAGTTGTTGACAGCTGAAAAGGTTCACTTTTTAATCAACACGATATTCTATCTTTGAGATGTTTGATGGCACAGAATCTTGTTATCTGGAAAACCAAAAATGCACAGCAAAGGAAATGTTTTCCAGGAAGTATTGTCATCCAAATAAACTAAGTTAGCTGCCTATTTTTTTTTAAAAGGATACCCTCGAATGTGCGTGCATGGACACACATTGTAGAATGTGGTGTAATGAATTAATTTAGCTTGCTAAAAGTATAGCTCCCAACACCATCAATCTAAAAAATAATTAAAATAGTATTCGTGGTGGTCTAAGCTAAGCTTTCTGGGAATGATAGATTGCATTAGTAAATTTTGCAGTAATCCCTGTTTTAATGAATGCAGAACTGATTAAATCCTTCTTCCCTCATTTGGACAGCAACTGGGGAATCTCTCATCTGAAGCTTATGTCTACTGCATTGGCAGAAAACTGATTGACAGCTATAATAAATAGATGACTGCAGTTTTGCAACTAAACCAAACTGGATATTAAATGCTAGAGTTTAAAAACAATTCTGTTTCAGAAATATAAATTAATATTCTTTCTATTCTTCTCCTGCTTTAGCAGTGAGGAGCAATAAGGAAATTATTTACGTGACTGGCTATACTGCTTTTTCCATGTCCACAACATGTTGCTGTGGGGGAATTTGTGTGGTCTTGGAACTTGACATTTGTTTTAGTCATGCGTCACTGATCTACCATGGTACTAAATTGTAGTTACCAAAATTCTACCACAATAGTGTCTAAAATATATTACAATCTATATTCTAGGAAATCTTAAAATCTTAAGCCGCACTGAGTCACAGGAGAAGGGCGACATAGAAATAAAATAAAATAAAATGATAAAATAAAATAAAATAAAATAAAATACTGGTAAGTAAATGTATCGCCAGCCATGGGGGAATTGAGACATCTCTCCCAGGCTTATATAGTTTTATGTATTGTATGCTGGGTTGTATTGTATTGTATTGATGGGCTATTAGATGCTTTTTTTAATATTAGATTTGTTACATTGTCATATTGTTGTTATTATTATTGTTGTGAACCGGAGTCTTCTTTTGGCAAAGTTTGAAGTAAGTAAAATTGAAGGGGTCCAAAGACGGGCTACAAGAATGGTGGAAGGTCTGAAGCATAAAACGTATCAGGAAAGACTTCATGAACTCAACCTGTCTAGTCTGGAGGACAGAAGGAAAAGGGGGGACATGATCGAAACATTTAAATATGTCAAAGGGTTAAATAAGGTTCAGGCGGGAAGTGTTTTTAATAGGAAAGTGAACACAAGAACAAGGGGACACAATCTGAGGTTAGTTGGGGGAAAGATCAAAAGCAACGTGAGAAAATATTATTTTACTGAAAGAGTAGTAGATCCTTGGAACAAACTTCCAGCAGATGTGGTTGGTAAATCCACAGTCACTGAATTTAAACATGCCTGGGATAAATATATATCCATCCTAAGATAAAATACAGGAAATAGTATAAGGGCAGACTAGATGGACCATGAGGTCTTTTTCTGCCGTCAATCTTCTATGTTTCTATGTTTCTAGTAGAGGGGGCAATTAAACATGCTTATTGTCCCTGTCATTGTATTTTTACTCTCTTGTTCTTCTCATTTTTGTTTGACAAATTCCCATAAATAAATAAAATATAAAGTTCATCTTATTTCAGTGCATATATTTAACATAGGAAGGCAGTCATAGGGACCAATAGGAACTGTTCAAGGGTTTGTCGAATCAACTCTTGCTACTTTCTCCCTGGAATGTAAAATAAATAAATAAATCTCTGCAACCTTTAATTTACAAGTAGAAAAATCAAAGGCAATGTCATTGGCAAGGCTATATCCAGAGCACAGCTCAAAATGAAGGCCGCCGGGTCACCATTCACAATATACTATATGTCATTTCCCTGAAGGAATGGCTTCGGAGTCTTTGACCGGAGCGGAAACCGGCTGCTTATCTTTTCACTTTTTTTGCAATGACTGCAGAAAACACCAGCATGTCAAGGTCAGTTGTGTGAATAAATTCACTGAGATGCAGTGGCAGTTGGTTTCATCTTTGGGAATGGTTAGCGTCAGGAATTGGGTGACATGATTAAACCCTTTGTCCTTTTTGGTATGGACCCATTCAAAAAGCATTAGGCTTAAAGCAGTTACAGAAGTGAAATTAGTCCTTCGTTCTTTGGGTTGAAATGGATGTTCGCAAACTTCAGATCGTGCAGAATGCAGCTGCAAGAGCAATCATGGGCTTTCCCAAGTATTCTCATGTTTCACCAACACTCCGCAGTTTGCATTGGTTGCCGATCAGTTTCCGGTCACAATTCAAAGTGTTGGTTATGACCTATAAAGCCCTTCATGGCATCGGACCGAAATATCTCTCGGACCGCCTTCTGCCGCACGAATCCCAGCGACCGGTTAGGTGCCACAGAGTTGGCCTTCTCTGGGTCCCGTCGACTAAACAATGTCATTTGGCGGGACCCAGTGGAAGAGCCTTCTCTGTGGCAGCCCCGGCCCTCTGGAACGAACTCCTCCCCCAGAGATCAGAATTGCCCCCACCCTCCTTGCCTTTCGTAAACCTCTCAAAACCCACCTCTGCCGTCAGGCATGGGGGAATTGAAATATCTCCCCCAGGCCTATATAATTTATGTATGGTGTGTTGTGTGCATGTTTTTTTAAATTATGGGTTTTTAACTTTGTATTATTAGATTTGTATTGCACATTGTTTCTATCACTGCTGTGAGACGCCCCGAGTCTACGGAGAGGGGCGGCATACAAATTTAATAAATGAATGAATGAATGAATGAATGAATGAATGAATGAATAAATGTACATGTACAAAATTAGAGATGTACGCAGTCAGTAAACACTCTGCTATCTCCATTCAGTTGCTCTACACCGCAAGGGATTATGGGGTCGTTAAATGAAAATGAAGATGACTGTTGTAAAGAAAAACAAATATTCTTCTTCTTTTTCTCCCCCCCCCCACTTTTTTTGGGGATGTTTGATCAGAGAATTACACTTCTTTTACATAATATTAAATTTTGAATTATTTTATTTGACGTGTTGCTTTGCATAAATTTTTATTTATTTATTTCTTTTAGCCAATCATAAAATTTTGTCCATGTTTTATAGTAATCTGATTCTTCTTTTCCCTCTAATCTTTTGGATAGCCTGTCCATCTCCGCACAGTCTAGTATTTTTTTAATTACAGTAATACCTCATGATACGAACTTAATTGGTGCAAGGAGGAGGTTCGTAAGACGAAAGGTTCGTAAGACGAAACATTGTTTCCCATAGGAAACAATGTAAAGTCAATTAATCCGTGCAACCAAAAAACCCCCGCAAAAAAACGGCTTTCGGCGACTGCTGGGAAGCCGCGCGGCTGTTTTAAAAGGTGACAGCCGGCCTGGGGGGCTTCCCAGCACCCCCCCCCGAACCCGGGTTCGGGGGGTGCTGGCAAGCCCCCCAGGCCGGCTGCGACCTTTTAAAACAGCCGCGCCGCTTCCCAGCTGTCTCCTGAAGCCGAACGCTAAAGCCGAACTTCCGCGTTCAGCTTCGGGAGACAGCTGGGAAGCGACGCAGCTGTTTTAAAAGGTGACAGCCGGGCTGGGGGGGCTTCCCAGCAACCTCCCGAACCGAACCCGGGGTTCAGAAAAATTTTGCCTTTTCTTACGAACTTTGTTCGAGATACGAACCGGCGTTCGGGAGGCTTCTGGGAAGCCCCGCCGTCCGGCTGTCACCTTTTAAAACAGCCATGCGGCTTCCCAGCAGTCTCCGAACGCCGGTTCGTAACTCGAAAAAAGTTCGTAAGAAGAGGCAAAATTTTTCTGAACCCCGGGTTCGTATCACGAGTTGTTCGTAAGACGAGGGGTTCGTATCTTGAGTTACCACTGTATTATGTTTTCTTCCTGTATTTTATCTGTTTTCCACTGTTGGGCATATACTATTCTGGCAGCTGTTGGTATATATATAACTAGGTATCTTACCTCTTTCTCTATTTTTTTATTAAAAATACCCAATAAATATAATTCTGGGGTTTTTTTCAATTACTTCATTTGCTATTTCTTTTAACCAATTTGTTATTTTATTCCAAAACTTTTTTGCCTGTGTGCATGTCCACCATTGGTGGTAGAACGTGCCTCTTTCTTTTTTACACTTCCAACATGTTGGAGAGGTTTTGGGGAACATTTTTGCTAGTGAAAGACAAATATTCTTATCGCAGTGGTGGTGATATACTTACCTAACATTTAAAGTACTTTTTTTTTAATTTTTCAAAATGTGGATATGCCACAGAATTTAAAAGATGGAAATGAAAGCAGGTGGTTGTTCCCTTAGGCAACCTTGATAGTATTCTGCCAAGATTAATTATTTTAGCATAGAGAGAGATCATCTAATGAGGGTGAAAGGTGATGGTCCATTGGACTTTTTTGCTTACATCTTTCTGGTCGTTGGAGGATTGCAACCTGTTCATTTTCCATCAAGTGCTGCCTTCCAAGATTTGATTACCAACTGTTCCTGTTTTGCACTTACACAGATGATATTTTTTTAAAATCTTTTATTATATTTATTTATTTAGTTTGTCAAACCTTTACAAGATAACAGGTATAGTATAAACACAAATATGAACATAGTAAATGGGTACTGGGGGAAAAAATGGAGAATGTAGGACAGAGATGGTAGATGCCCTGTCGTGCTTATGCACGCCCCTTACAGACCTCTTAGGAACGGGGTGAGGTCAACAGTAGACAGTCTAAGGTAAAAGTTTGAGGGTTTGAGGATATAACGAATCCCAGCGACCGGTTAGGTCCCACAGAGTTGGCCTTCTCCGGGTCCCGTCGACTAAACAATGTCATTTGGTGGGACCCAGGGGAAGAGCCTTCTTTGTGGCGGCCCCGACCTTCTGGAACCAGCTCCCCCGGAGATTAGAACTGCCCCCACCCTCCTTGCCTTTCGTAAACTCCTTAAAACCCACCTCTGCCGTCAGGCATGGGGGAACTGAATCATCTCCCCCGGGCATGTACAATTTATGCATGGTATGTTTGTGTGTATGTTTGTTTAGTAAATGGGTTTTAAAAAATATTTTAAATTAGAACTGCCCCCAACCTCCTTGCCTTTCGTAAACTCCTTAAAACCCACCTCTGCCGTCAGGTTTGGGGGAACTGAGACATCTCCCCCGGGCCTATACAGTTTATACATGGTATGTTTGTGTGTATGTTTGCTTTTAATAATGGGGTTTTTAGTGTTTATTAAATTATTAGATTTGTTTTTATATTGTCTTTATTATTGCTGTGAGCTGCCCCGAGTCTATGGAGAGGGGGGGGCATACAAATCTAATAACTAACTAACTAACTAACTAACTAACTAACTAACTAACTAACTAACTAACTAATAACAGAGTCAGGTTGTGCATTCCAGCATTGCCCACTCTGTTCCTGAAGTTGTATTTTCTGCAATCCAGTTTGAAGCGGTTTACTTTGAGTTTGGATCTATGGTGTGCTGTATTGTTTCGGTTGAAGCTGAAGTAGTCGTTAACAGGTAATATGTTTTAGCACAGTGATGGCAAACCTTTTTAAATACAGTGATCCCTCGATTTTCGCGATCTCGATCTTCGCGAAACGCTATATCGCGATTTTTCAAAAAATATTAATTAAAAATGTTTTCCCACCCGATGACGTCACTCTCTTCCTTTCTCATCTTTCTTTCTCTCTCTCTTTCTCTATCTTGCTTCTTCCTCTCTCACACTCTCTTCCTCCCTCTCTCATCTCTTTCTTTCCTTCTCTCTCTCTATTTCTCCCCCTCTTGCTCTCGAGCGGCGCGTGGGCTGCGGGGAAGACCTAGGGAAGGTTCCTTCGGCCGCCCAGCAGCTGATCTGCTCGGCAGCGCCGCAGCAGCGAGCAGCTGAAGATCCGGGTTTCCCCTTTGCGTGGGCGGCGGGGAAGACCCAGGGAAGGTTCCTTCGGCCGCCCAGCAGCTGATCTGCTTGGCAGCGCTGCAGCAGCGAGGAGCCGAAGATCCGGGTTTCCCCTTTGCGTGGGCGGCAGGGAAACCCAGATCTTCGGCTCCTCGCTGCTGCGGCGCTGCCGAGCAGATCAGCTGCTGGGCGGCCGAAGGAACCTTCCCTGGGTCTTCCCCGCCGCCCACGCAAAGGGGAAACCCCGATCTTCGGCTCCTCGCTGCTGCAGCGCTGCCAAGCAGATCAGCTGCTGGGCGGCCGAAGGAACCTTCCCTGGGTCTTCCAAGGTGCAGAAGTAAAAACACCATCTGCGCATGCGCGCCCATGGAAAAAAAAGGGCGCGCATGCGCAGATGGTGTTTTTACTTCCGCACCACTATATCGCGAAAAATCGATTATCGCGAGGGGTCTTGGAACGGAACCCTCGCGATAATCGAGGGATCACTGTAATTGCTCCTTGTTTGTAAATTAATTAAACACACTTAGCTATATCATGATTGTTTAACTTCAAATATCACAGCAATCAGTGGAATCTTCACACTTTATATATAATGTGCTAAATCATCAGAATTTCCAGCTTCTTATTTAATTTGCACTAATCAATGTGAAGTGTTTGAGGTCTTACTTTCTCGTGCTATTTTGCAATAGTTATGTTTTAATATAGTAGGTGGGTAGAGATAAAGTGTTTTAATTGCAATATTCTTTGTTCTCCTCAAAAGACGGCCTCTCAGCCCCAGCAAACCAGGTCTCCAACTCAGCAAACCTCCGGCGTGGCCTCAATAGACCGCGCCATGTGGTCCTTGGTGGCGAACAGGCCGAATAGTGGCAGAAAGGAGGAGGTCCGCTTCGAGCCGCCCTTAAATAGAGTCCAGGATGGAGCGCACCAGCTTGGCGTGCAACTTCCGGTTTCGCTGGAAACCGGAATTTCGGAGCTCCACAGAGCTCCAGCAGCATCCCCCGGCTCCGGGGGCAATTTCATCCGGCGTTTCAAGATGCCAGTTGTGCATATCCCATCAAAATCGTCTTGGTTTGATGGACAGGAGAAGCCTGTATATTTCTATACTTTTCTCATGTCATATCTATGGGAAAAGCTGAGTTTGTGTGGACCAGATGCTATTGTACTTCAACCAACTAGAGATTAAATGAAGGATGGAAGAAGAGTAAAAGAATAGAGATTTTTTTTAAAAAATCTTTTATTTATTCATTTGTCCAATACACAAATACATAGGAAGAAAAATAGACATGTGATAATATAAAAGAGGGTGAAAGTGAACATAGAGGAGAGGATATATGAAAGGAAGAGAATATATATGATAAGTGAGAGAAAGGAAAGACAGGGGACGAAAGGCACACCAGTGCACTTATGTACGCCCCTTACGAACCTGGAGAGGTCAATCGTGGAGAGTCTAAGGGAGAAGTGTTGGGGGTTAGGGGTTGACACAATTGACTCCAGTAATGAGTTCCACGCTTCGATAACTCGATTGTTGAAATCATATTTGAAGGTATATTTGAACTGTAGAATCACAGATGGCACAAAGCGGTGAAGACAGGCCAGAAATAAAACATCTTATTGCACAGCAATGATGAACATAAGCTAAATATGGAAATGGAAGGTTACCAATCAAATAAAGCTGCTCTATAGTATTCCCCATAGCTGCCTATAGTTGTGAAGATTAGACCTTAAGAAAGCAAGAGAGAAAGAAGCTCTGAGATGTAATCCTGGAGAAGGCTCTTGTGTATTCCTTGGACAACAACGTTGACTAACAAGCAACTGCTGGAGCATCTAATACCAGACATGTCTCTGGAAGGCAAAAATCACAGAATTGTGTCTCACTTATTTTGGCTATCTGATGCGGGTAAATTCACGGGAGAAAGCTATGATGTTTGGAAGAGTTAGCGGCGAAAGGAAAACAGGCTGCCAAAGCTCACAGTGTCTGGATACCATCAAAGCTGACATCAGCCAAAGCATAGAAAGAGATCAAAATGTGTGGAGAGATTTGGCCCATAGAATCACCACGAGTCAGGCACAAACTGAATGGATAACATCATTGTCATATTTGAACTAGGATAGAATAAAATAGAATTTTTATTGGCCGAGTGTGACACAAGGAATTTGTCTTTGGTGCACATGCTCTCAGCGTACATAAAAGCAAAAGATACATTTGTCAAGAATCAGGAGGCGCAACACTTAACGGTTGTCATAGGGGTCAAATAAGCAATGAAGAAACAATCAATATTAATAAAAATCTTAGGATACAAGCAACAAGTGACAGTCCTACAGTCCTAAGTGGGAGGAAAAGGATGATAGGAATGATGAGAAAAACTAGTAGAATAGAAGTGCAGATTTAGTAGAAAGTCTGACGGTGTTGAGGGAATTATTTGTTTAGCAGAGTGATGGCGTTCGGGAAAAAACTGTTCTTGTGTCTAGTTGTCTTGGTGTGCAGTGCTCTGTAGCGACGTTTTGAGAGTAGGAGTTGAAACAGTTTATGTCCAGGATGTGAGAGGTCAGTCAATACATTTGAGAGTAGGAGTTGAAACAGTTTATGTCCAGGATGTGAGAGGTCAGTCAATATTTTCCCCAGCCTTTTTGACTTGTGCAGTCTACAGGTCCTCAAGAGAAGGCAGGTTGGCAGCAATTGCTTTTTTCTGCAGTTCTGATTCTCCTCTGAAGTCTGTGTCGGTCCTGTTGGGTTGCAGCACCAAACCAGACAGTTATAGAATAGAATAGAATAGAATTTTATTGGCCAAGTGTGATTGGACACACAAGGAATTTGTCTTGGTGCAGATGCTCTCAGCGTACATAAAATAAAATATACATTTGTCAAGAATCATGTGGTACAACACTTAATGATTGTCATAGGGGTCAAATAAGCAATGAAGAAGCAATATTAATAAAAATCTTAGGATATAAGCAACAAGTTACTGTCATACAGTCCTAAGTGGGAGGAAAAGGATGATAGGAATGATGAGAAAAACTAGTAGAATAGAAGTGCAGATTTAGTAGAAAGTCTGACAGTGTTGAGGGAATTATTTGTTTAGTAGAGTGATGGCATTTGGAAAAAAACTGTTCTTGTGTTCTTGTTTTGGTCCTGTTGGGTTGCAGCATCAAACCGGACAGTTATAGAGGTGCAGATGACAACTAAGTTCCAAGTAATACGTTGAGAGAAGCTATACAACAAGGCGCAATTTTAAATGTGCTGGGGAACAAAACATCACCTTGGCATTAGTGGGCCAAAATGTTTTCCCACAAGATCAAAACATATGAACATAATAACATCCCAAGGCTGTCCAAAAAGGCAAGCAGAGGGCAGAGAAGGGCTAAGAAAACGAACTTATAAACTTGAACTTAAGACACAAAGTCAAATGTTTCCGAATATTTTCAGGCTCGAGTGCTACTGAGATAATGTTACATATCACGACAGAAACTGATTCCGTATGCATTAAGTTAAATTGTTCTTAGAGCTCCAGTGTTTGGATTCTCGCTATTTTGGGAGCACTTTTCCTTGCGGTTCATTTATAGAATTTACTTAATTGCTGAACTAAATCTGTCTCTGCGTATGCATATTTTTCTTTCTCATTTTGTTCCAAGCACATTTCCGTTCATATTTAAAAGTTAGCATTATCTCAGCAGGCAGCCCATTTTTCTTTACAAAGAAGTATTTTCCCAATAAAAATCTGAAACAATGCGGAAGACATGAAATGAATAGAGTTAGGATTTAAGTACCTAATATCTTCTAGGAATGTCATAACACACTTGGGGTATGCCAAGTTATCTCCTTTGATAAGTTGGTACAACCAGTCGTCATGTGCAATAAATTCATTAAAAAAATGCTTCCTAGGAAAAATGTAAAGGAAAGGGTAGGAGACAGACAGGGAGATGATAAATTATTGAAGGCCAAAGAGTTTTCTAATAATTAAAATTCAATTAAATTGGTTAATTGGATTGAATTAATTGGCTATAAGATTAAAGCAATATTGTATAGTGCATTTAGTGTGTAGATACTACACACTAAAATAGACTATCTATCCTGGGTCTTGAAAGCTTAGAACTGCGGCGCCTAAAACACGATTTAAGTATTGCCCACAAGATCATATGCTGCAGCGTCCTTCCGGTCAACGACTACTTCAGCTTCAACCGCAACAACACAAGAGCACACAACAGATTCAAACTTAATATTAACCGCTCCAAACTTGACTGTAAAAAATATGACTTTAACTTTAATATGACTTTAACAATTGAGTTGTCGAAGCGTGGAACTCATTACCGGACTCAATAGTGTCAACTCCCAACCCCCAACACTTCTCCCTTAGACTCTCCACGATTGACCTCTCCAGGTTCCTAAGAGGCCAGTAAGGGACGTACATAAGTGCACTAGTGTGCCTTTCGTCCCCTGTCCAATTGTCTTTCCTTATCTCATATATCATATATATTCTCTCCTTATCTATCTATCTATCTATCTATCTATCTATCTATCTATCTATCTATCTATCTATCTATCTATTCTCTCCTTATCTCTTATATCATATATATTCTCTCCCTCCCATCTACTTCTCTTCTTTTTACTTTTATCGTTATATATATTACTTAATGTCTATTCTCTTCCATATGTATTGTATATTGGACAAAGAATAAATAAATAAATAAATAAATACTGGGGGGAAAGGAACAGGAACAGAACTACTTAGTCTAGCAGTTGTCACCTAATAGTGAATGAATCAGTCAAAATAAATTTAACTTATGAGGCTATTTAACACACACACTACTGCAACTATTAGCAAAGGACAAAGCAGAGCAAGGTGTGACAGTGAGAGTCATGAGCAAATCAGAGATGAAATGTACAGTGAAGGACTATCAATTTTTTTACTATCACACTGAAGTTCTCCTCCTCTCGAAACAGAATTCCCTACGAAAATAGACTAACAATCCTGGATCTAGAAAGCTTAGAACTACGACGCCTAAAACACGATTTCAAGTATTGCCCACAAGATCATATGCTGCAACATCCTGCCTGTCAATGACTACTTCAGGTTCAACCGCAACAACACAAGAGCACGCAACAGATTCAAACTTAATATTAACCGCTCCAAACTTGACTGTAAAAAAATATGACTTTAGCAATCGAATTGTCGAAGCGTGGAACTCATTAGAGGACTCTGTAGTGTCAACCCCAACCCACAACATTTCTCCCTTAGATTATCCACGATTGACCTCTCCAGGTTCCTAAGAGGTCAGTAAGGGGCGCACATAAGTGCACCAGTGTGCCTTCCGTCCCCTGTACAATTGTCTCTCCTTATCTCATTTATCTTTTCTTCCTTTCATATATCTTCTCCCCTATTTTTATATCTTTTCTTATATCCTTTTCTTTATATATATTGCTAGTTGTCTATTCTCTTCAATGTGTATTGTGTATTGAACAAAATAAATAAATAAAATAAATAGATAGATAGGATGTGACAAAATCCTGGAAACAAGGAACCTGGTTCCCTTCAAGTGGCTTCTCCTTTTCTCTCCCCCCTCCCCCTTTTTAATAAAAATATAATCTTTATTAACAATAAATAGGGAAGGGGTCCATAAAGTAAAAAGAGAATACAAGTAATCGGGTTGTCGAAGCGTGGAACTCATTACCGGACTCAGTAGTGTCATCCCCAAACCTTCAACATTTCTCCCTTAGCCTGTCCATGGTTGACCTCTCCAGGTTCCTAAGAGGTCAGTAAGGGGCGTACATAAGTGCACCGGTGTGCCTTCTGTCCCCTGTCCAATTGTCTCTCCTTTATCTCATATATCTTTTCTTCCTTTCGTATATCTTCTCCCCTATTTTTATATCTTTTCTTCTATCCTTTTCTTTATATATATTGCTAGTTGTCTATTCTCTTCAGTGTCTATTGTGTATTGGACAAAATAAATAAATAAAATAAAAATAAACACTGTGGGCGTGGCTTATACGGACACCTGCATTTTCTTTCAACATCTTTCAGTGCAAATTGGGTACTCTTGGGCAGTGTTCCCCAACCTTGGCCACTTGGAGATATCTGGACTTCAACTCCCAGAATTCCCCAGCCAGCATTTGCCAGCTGGGGAATTCTGGGAGTTGAAGTCCAGATATCTTCAAGTGGCCAAGGTTGGGAAACACTGCTCTAGGGTGAAGCTCCATTTTTGCTACCCCACTCCACCCCACCCCATCCAGGTAGCAGCCCACCTCTGTATATGTATATCGGTAATATGAAATGGTGGCGTGAAAAGGCAGAGAGGACAGATTAAACTGAAAATTTCTCATCGGACATGAAACGCAAAAAAATAAAATAGGAGCCAAGCAAGACAGAGTTCTAATGAAAATGGAGAAATGGAGACGTAATTAAGATTTTGAAGGACAAAGATATTAGAGGAACAAAGCAAACATTTAACTGCATGAGCTGGCTATCGCAGAAGATTATCTATCTCCCCGTTCAATACTTTTCTTCTCTCCTTGTCAATATTTGACCATGATAGCAGGCTGCCCTCCATGCCATTCTTTTTGCAAACAAAAAATTAAGGCTGTTAATGCCATTTTTCCATCAGCTGGGAAAATAAACCTGCACGTGAATCTGATTAATATACGTGAGAGCAACTTTGGTACAGTATTAGGCCCTTACTTTTGCTTTGCTCCCGCGCTTGCCAAACCAATCAATTCTACACGACACAATTTAATTAAATGAGTTGTTGGCCGGCACTGCAGTAAATATGTTTTCAACAAGACTGCCACTGATATCTAATGCAGTGCAGTTTTCTGGTAGCCTAGGTCTCTTGGGAGGGCATTACCTTTATTACTACCTCTCTATTGCTCAGTGCAGAGGCCTAGTAAATAATGAACTATTCTCTTGTTTGCTATTAGGTTCACTTAATATCGTGTAAAAAAATGATGCTGATTTCAGCACAATTCCCGAAAAAAGGGGAAATTGCACCACAAAGAGCAGTAGAAACAAAGTGCTAATGCTTAATTATTCTCATTAGGTCGAGAGTGATAACAAGTGATAGATGAAAGCAGCTTATTTAGTGTACAGGGGAATGTATACCGAAGATAAAAGTTAGAGAGTAGAACGTGTCCCGAAGAGGTTAACAAAGGTGAGGAGGTCTATAGAAGGCCATGTTTTAGGAGGAGAGTTTCAGGAAGAAATAGAAGTGATTAAAACACAATATTGTTTCTGTTGTGGTTCAGCCTGAGGCTGCTCAGGGACCGGCTGTGTCTCTGCTGGCTCCATGCCAGGAGGAGGATGACAGCGCAGAGGAGGGGGCTGAACAGTCGGACGGGGGAGAGGAGAGTCAGGAATGGGATGAAGGAGAACTGCATGAGAACAGTAGCTTGGAGTCATTAGGTGATGACGCACAAGCTGTCATTGACATGCGACAGAGACGTTCAGAGCAACGAAAGGAGCAGTTAAAGAGATATTATCACCACTGAATTAGAAACAGCTGGGTTTGGGTGTGGTCCTCATCAGCAGGGTTTAAAAGGCAGGCAAGTCTTCGGAGAGGGGCGGCATACAAATCTAAATAATAAAATAATAATAAATAAGCCCTTGAAGCCATGTGGAGTGTTATCAATTGGAGTTGCGGTGACCTGCTTTGATTCTCAGCGTCTCTGATCTTGGCTTGTGGCCCAGCAGTCTGGAAGACTCGTGGGAGGCGTATGTTTGCTATCTACAGCTTCGTCTTGGCAGCAAGAATCTGGTATTGCTTCATGGACTATTGCCTTCGTGTATATATTTGAAGTTCCAGCGTTTTTCCTGTTTGTAAGGACATTTTCTGTTACCTGTGTTTTCCTTGAATTATATAAACTGCCTTTGCCTTTTACCGGTGTGTCTGGCTTCTCTTTTTGGGTTGGTCTTGGCTTCCGGAGTGACCCAGACAGAACAGTTTCAAGAAGGGAAGGCTGTTATACAGAGATGGGGGAATATTTGGGTTTTGCACAAGTATGATTATTTTCTTTCTTCCCATCACTGAAAAGACTCGCACAGTCTTTACGGTGAAATGGAGTAAGGAATAAGAAAGGAAGATACTGCAACTTTCTCCCTAATGATGACATTTGCCTGTCATCCCACTAGTCAGATTGGTGTGGCAGGTTTGAGAAGGAACGGATGCAATACTCACTTGTTGTGGTTTTCAGACCTATCAAATGTGAAGGCTGTGTGTCACTTTGGAGGAATAATTCGTTTTCCGGAAAGCCTGAATAAATCCCCCTTTTTGAAAGGTAGGGGAAGGAACCCCCACGTTGTTTCCTTTCATTGGGCCTCTCCTTATTTTGAAACAAGGTTCATTGTCAAAAAAGGTCAGCTCTGTTAGTACTATGTACATACCTGAATTGGGTTTGGCAATATATAAACAAACTATCAATGCATGTTTATAAATGAATTATAACACTATAGCTTTAAGAGTTAGTGTTGCAGTTAGCCATAAGAGGGAGCCAGAAGCTTCTCTTAGGAATTGGGAAGCCATACAAAGATGGTTTGCATAGATAACATGATGCCTCCCTCCCTGCCCTCCTCCTCCTCCTTCTTGATATTCTTGTTCTTGTTCTGTTCTTCTTCTTGTTGTTCTTGATTTTCTTGTTGTTCTTCTTGTTCTTGTTCTTCTTCTTCTTCTTCTTGTTCTTCTTGTTCTTCTTCTTCTTCTTGTTCTTCTTGTTCTTGTTCTTCTTCATCTTCTTCTTCTTGTTCTTCTTCTTCTTCTTGTTCTTCTTCTTCTTGTTCTTGTTCTTCTTGTTCTTGTTCTTCTTGTTCTTCTTCTTCTTGTTCTTCTTGTTCTTCTTCTCCTTCTCCTTCTTCTTTTTCTTCTTCTTCCTCAATTTACAACAGTTCATTTAGTGACTGTTCAGAGTCGTAGAAAGACACTGAAAAAGGCAAATTATGACCTTTGCTGCAGCCCCATGGTTATGTGATCAATATTCAGATGTTTGTCAACTGACTCACATTCATGATGGTCACAATGTCCTGGGTTCGTGTGATTGGTTTTGGTGAAATTCTAGCATGCAATGTCAAAGGGGAAACCAGATTCACTTAACAACTGGGTTGTGGATTTATCAACTGCAGTGATTCACTTAACAACTGTGGCAAAAGAAAAGGGACAAAACTCACTTAACAAATGTTTCACTTAGGAACATTAATTTTGAGCTCAATTGTGGTCGTATCTTGAGGACTTCTTGCATTAAGGCTTTCAAAAATCCACTACTAGCTTTAATGAAATTTCCCACGAAATTTCAATATCATTTCCTCTCCTTGTTTCAATAGGCATTGATTTAATTATGTTTGGATGGATTGCCTGGTTTTTCTACTGTTTTGCTCCATTTAATTATTGTCAAAAGTAAGGCCCCTACTTCTACATCTTTTCTCTAAATAAATATTGGACCTGCAGCATATAAATATGAAATGCATTTATGCAAAATGAAATTAGAAAAAGCCACTTTATCAGATAAGTCAGTTCCTAAGAGTCAGTATTGTTTTGTAGCTATTACTTGTAACTAACATTTTCCCTATATATTCCCCCAGATGTACAACTAATTCAAAGCTTTGTCTATGTAGTCTATAGTTCTTCTTCTTCTTCTTCTTCTTCTTCTTCTTCTTCTTCTTCTTCTTCTTCTTCTTCTTCTTCTCCTCCTCCTCCTCCTCCTCCTCCTCCTCCTCCTCCTTCACCTTCTTCCTTCTTCTTATTCTGTGACTATGCTGTAGTGCTTCTGTGTTTAAATTATGGTTTAATGTATTCTGTAAACTGAGTGAGTGAGTAAGGCTTATAATATTGTATATGTCTTGAGAGTATTGACTGATGTAAATGTGTATGACTGGTATTGTTCTTGACTAAGATATTTGCCAAAGTAAATAATATTTTATGCACTTTGTGTGTCTGAATTGTGTTACTGGATTACTACTCATATCTCTGGGCTATCAGTTGTATATCTGCCACTTCCACGTTTCCCTTGTGCATCCTTGGTAACTCAAGAGTTACTCTGCATACTTCTCAACACTTAGCAAGCTCTGACTTGACTTTTCCCTGTGCATAGAAACTGTACAGGCACATATGAGGAATACTTTTTTTTAGGGTGAATTTATCCTTTATCTTTATCTCTGCCTGGAATGATATTGTCCTGCCAGAGCTTGTGCATGATGTAGATCAGGGGTCTCCATCTTGGCAACTTTAAGACTTGTAGATTTCAACTTCCAGAGTTCCTCAGCCAGAAAAAAACTCTGGGACTTGAAGCCCACACGTCTTAAAGTTTTGCCAAGGTTGGAGACCCCTGATATAGAGTTCTCCTGGAATCTCAAATCCTTGTGAGCCAATTGTACCCCTTCCAAGATTGGAGATCATAGATAAATGATCATGGTTATTCATGATTTAATCATCTCCCAGTTGATGATGATATCCATTCAGTTGAGTCCAACTCTTGGCCATGCAAGAGTCCAACTCTTGGCCATGCAAGAGTCCAACTCTTGGCCATGCAAGAGTCCAACTCTTGGCCATGCAAGAGTCCAACTCTTGGCCATGCAAGAGTCCAACTCTTGGCCATGTCTCTCCATATCTTCCAATCTTGCACTATTTCTTTGAGTTGTTCCTACGCCCTGGCTGGTGTCAGCTTTGATGGTGTCCAGGCACCCATGTTCTTTGACAGCCTGGTATCTTTTTACCACTAACTCTTCCAAAAATAATTGCTTTCTCCGGTGAATTTCTTTGCAAGACATGGCCAAAATAAATGAGACACAGTTTCCTGATTTTTTACCTTCCAGCGACATGCCTGGGTGTTATGCGTTCCTGTAGTTGCCTGTTAGTCATCTTTGCTGTCCAAAGAATCTCTCAATTAGACCACTGCAATGTGCTGCACATGAGGCTGTCTTTGAAGAGCCTTCAGAAACTGACCTGAGAAACTGACTAGAATGCAGCAGCACCGATAACAGGAGGAACACGTCAGTATGGTCATCTAACAGCACTGTTGGATGAGTTGCACTGGATTTCAGTGGACTTTTAGCTGCAATTCAAAATGCTAGTTGTCATGTTTAAAACTTAGATGGCATGGGATCAAACTGATCTTCCCTTTATATTTACATTATTTACGTATATTGTTCATGTGCGTTATGTTTAAAACTTAGATGGCATAGAAACATAGAAGACTGACGGCAGAAAAAGACCTCATGGTCCATCTCGTCTGCCCTTATACTATTTCCTGTATTTCATCTTAGGGTGGATATATGTTTATCCCAGACACGTTTAAATTCAGTTACTGTGGATTTACCAACCACGTCTGCTGGAAGTTTGTTCTAAGGATCTACTACTCTTTCAGTGAAATAATATTTTCTCACGTTGCTTTTGATCTTTCCCCCAACTAACTTCAGATTGTGTCCCCTTGTTCTTGTGTTCACTTTCCTATTAAAAACACTTCCCTCCTGAACCTTATTTAACCCTTTAACATATTTAAATGTTTCGATCATGTCCCCCCTTTTCCTTCTGTCCTCCAGACTCTACAGATTGAGTTCATTAAGTCTTTCCTGATACGTCTTATGCTTAAGACCTTCCATCATTCTTGTAGCCCGTCTTTGGACCCGTTCAATTTTGTAAATATCTTTTTGTAGGTGAGGTCTCCAGAACTGAACACAGTATTCCAAATGGGGTCTCACCAGCGCTCTATATAAGGGGATCACAATCTCCCTCTTCCTGCTTGTTATACCTCTAGCTATGCAGCCAAGCATCCTACTTGCTTTTCCTACTGCCCGACCACACTGCTCACCCATTTTGAGACTGTCAGAAATCACTACCCCTAAATCCTTCTCTTCTGAAGTTTTTGCTAAAACAGATCAAACTGATCTTCCCTTTATATTTACATTATTTACGTATATTGTTCAACACACATTAAGCAAAGTTGTTGAATGTAGGTAATGTGGGTTAGCCAGACAATGGCTCAGACTTAGTATCATTGCATATACAACAATATTATTGTTTACAAATATATAGAATCAACAATATAATACTCTAATAGTTTACAAACCACGCACACAGCAAGAATACAGCTCATGGCAAAGTACATCTCTAACAAAGTAACTCCCCTCAAAGGGAATGGTGTTGGCGCCCTCTTATGGCCAACTTGTAATATTTCCTTAAAGGTACGGTCTTTATATTTTACAGACTAACATTGTTATTTACTGTGTGGCAACAGCCAAGTAGGTTACGTACAATGTAACGTACAATGTTCATATTTACATAATTCCTATTTTCTTAAGTTCTTCCACATTGCACAGTAGGAATTCCAAGCTAGTGGTTTCAGACTTAGAGATATCATTCATTACTCCATTTATTCTTAATTTGATTCAGCATATATTCCTTATCATCTGTCCAAAAAATAAAAATTACCCAACAAAGAATTAAAGACAAATAGGAATAACTCGGGATTAAAAAAAAATCAATGATTTGTTGAATGCAGAAAGAGCTGAAAGCTAGGGAGAAGAAAATACATGTTTGTAAATGCAGCAGGGGACCTTGAAGTAGGCCATCAGAAAGGAAAACAGCATGAACCCTGCCTGTAGCTTTTCATGGTGGACTGATGAAATGTAAACAAATCCTTCATTCACCCACGGTGATGTGTGCTCCATATAAAGAAGTTTAGAACTAAGGCCAATTCAATGAAGAAGTGGAGGAAATTTGCCAACCTTGCTTTTATCTGCATGTCGAATTTACATCTCCAGTTAAAAAACAAAAAGTAGAGACACATTTATCAAGAAAGAGGACCTTCACTCCTCTTCTCACAACTTGAAATTCTTGGTTTAGACAACTTACAATTCCGTGGGCTTTCCTTGCTTTGTCGGTTATACCAGGGATTATGTGGGTAGACCTGGTTTCCCTGATTTTGTTCCTAACTGAATTGAGAACCTTTAGAACTACAATGCTTCAAACACGATCTAAGTATTGCCCACAAGATTATATGCTCTAATGCCCTGCCTGTCAATGATTACTTCAGCTTCAACCGCAACAACACAAGAGCACGCAACAGATTTAAGCTTAATATTAACCGCTCCAAACTTGACTGTAAAAAATACGACTTTAGTAATCGAGTTGTCGAAGTGTGGAATTCACTACCAGACTCTGTAGTATCATCCCCTAAACCCCAACATTTTACCCTTAGACTATCCACGGTTGACCTCACCAGGCTCCTAAGAGGTCAGTAAGGGGCGTACATAAGTGCACCAGAGTCCCTTCCGTCCCCTGTCCTATAGTCTCTCCTATATCTCGTATTTCTTCTCTATTATCTCTTCTATCTATCTATCCTTCCATCCCTCCAAATACAGGAAATAGTATAAGGGCAGACTAGATGGACCATGAGGTCTTTTTCTGCCGTCAGTCTTCTATGTTTCTATGTTTATATCTCTTCTATCCATTATATTTCTTTTATCTCTTTTATCTCTTATATTTTCTGCTATTCTCTCTAGTTATATTTTACTCCTCTATTTCTCTTCTATACTGTCTTTGATACATTCTACTCGTATATATCCTCTATAACCTTCATTGTGTACTATTGTGTATTGGACAAAACAAACAAACAAAAAACATCACTCTTACTCAATTTGAGCATGTTCCTTTATATTTATTAATTTAGCTCTGTTTTATACATCACTGCATTGCAGAATTGTTCCGTCTCCGAAAGCTTTCAGTCCATTTGGTTAGTTTGGAGCCCTAATGATGCCAGTACAATGTACATCTCCATTATGTCTTTACTAAACGTCCTTAAATAGGAAAATGCTATTAAGAATATGAAAATGTTTCCTTGTCTCCAGTTTAGCATTAATGAAGCCCTCCCATCAATGAAATGAAGCAGAGACATAGAAAATCCAAAGTGATATTATTACCAAATGCCAGAGTTGAGGTGCCCACATAAGGATTGGCTTTTTCTATATTTTTGTTATAATTTCTTATAAAGAAAGAAAAGGGCAAGGGCCATCAACCAAGTTATGGTAATAATGTGAGATCTTATCACTGTAAGTGATTTATTTCAATTCAGAATCTCTATTCTTTCTTCAAATTTTCAGGCATTCTCCTGTTACCTTCCCTGCTTATTATTATTATTATTATAATTGTTGTTGTTTGTTGTTTGTTGTTTTTGTTTGTTTTTGTTGTTGTTGTTGTTGTTATTGTTGTTGTTGTTGTTATTATTATTATTATTATTATTATTATTATTTATTAGATTTGTATACCGCCCTTCTCCGAAAACTCGGGGTGGTTCACAGAATAAATATAGAAACAAAGCATACAAAACAAATCTAATACATTAAAAAAAACTACAGCTAAAAACCTTATATTACTCAATCAGACAATCCAATCATACCATGCATCACATTTATTGGTCAGTGGGGCAAGATCTAATTGCCCCAAGCCTGGCAACATAGGTGAGTCTTGAGACTCTTGCGGAAGGCGAGGAGGGTGGGGGCAGTGAGAATCTCTGGGGGGAGCTGATTCCAGAGGGCCAGGATCTGTCAGACACACAGAGACAGAGACAGACACATACAGAGAGAGAAAGAGGCACAGATAGATAGATAGATAGATAGATAGATAGATAGATAGATAGATAGATAGATAGATAGATAGATAGATAGATAGATAGATAATCAGATAGATAGATAGATAGATAGATAGATAGATAGATAGATAGATAATCAGATAGATAATCAGATAGATAGATAGATAGATAGATAGATAGATAGATAATCAGATAGATAGATAGATAGATAGATAGATAGATAGATAGATAGATAGATAGATAGATAGATAGATAGATAGATAGATAAATAGATAGAAGATAGAGGTAGATAGGTAGGTAGAGGGGGGAGAAAGAGAGACAGAAAGATGAACGTATATGGTATGTATGTGCTGTATGGTTTTAATTGCTGGGGTTTTATATATGTTTTTTAATATTGGATTTGTTTTACTGCTATATTGTTTTATTATTGTTGTGAGCCGCCCCGAGTCTTCGGAGAAGGGCGGCATACAAGTCCAATTAATAATAATAATAATAATAATTATTATTATTATTATTATTATTATTATTATTATTATTATTATTATTATTATACAGACACACATTGCTTCCAGGATTTTTGGGTACACACCAATTAAAGGTAAAAAGACAGGCAAGAAATAAAAAAACAACCTTATAAGTCTCAACATCACCATAGTTAACTAGGTTTTTTTTAAAAAAAAATCTACTGTGCCTCCAATGAGGGGAGAAATGAATAATTTTAGCTGCCTTCCTGTAGTCAAAAACACTATTCTGAGATTCATTTCATCTGCCTGTGGAATAACAGGGCAAGTAAATCACTGGCCAAACATCCAGCAATACATTTGCAATTATAGATAAAGTCCATCTATATGACTAAGGATCAGTGAGTGAAGGAAAGAAAAGGAAGAGGGCTCAATGCTTTAGCGACTTCATTGTGGCTTAGTGACTTCACAATCATATTAAAAATGTAAAGTGGAATCAGCTGATAGGAGATGGATATTTCATCTTCTATACAGTAATACGAACGCTGATTAAATCCAGCTACTTCAATTTACAATGATTGCTTCTTAAGCTCATTTTAATGGTGAACTTAATACAAGTGGAAATTGAACAAGTCAACAATAAAGGATGGATGAGTCTAATAAGGCCATGTACAGTATTTAAAAAGGGGGTTTAGCAAAGCAGGAGCAAAGCAACTCTTTGAAACATTAAAGCACGACATCTTGAAGATCTTGGAGGGTTTCAAAAACTGTCTTTATGTAGGCAGACAGTAGCTCAGTGGCTCTCAACATGGGGGTCAGGACCCCTTTGGGGTCAAATGACCGTTTCACAGGGGTCAGCTAAGTCCATGGGAAAAGAAAAAGTTCCCATAGTGTTAGGAACTAAAGCTTCTATTCTGGCGCTTTGGAACATATTTTAACATATTGTATTGGCATACAAATCTAATAAATAAATAGATAAATAAATAAATAAATTCCAAAGAGTAATTTCCCAAAGAATATTAGCATGAATAAAGCACTCTTTCTTGAAATATGTGTGGAAAAGAAAAAGTTCCCATAGTGTTAGGAACTAAAGCTTCTATTCTGGCGCTTTGGAACATATTTTAACATATTGTATTGGCATACAAATCTAATAAATAAATAGATAAATAAATAAATTCCAAAGAGTAATTTCCCAAAGAATATTAGCATGAATAAAGCACTCTTTCTTGAAAGCTAGCTAGATAGCTAGCTAGATAAATATTTTTACAATCCAACCAGTCAGGCATTTACAGTGGGGTTGTCCCTCCGACCTTCCTGCCATCCAGCTTAAAACTCTGTTGGGAGAATTGGCGCTAGACTTATGGTTGGGGGCCACCACAACATAAGGAAATGTATTAAAGGTTCGCGACATTAATAAGGTTGAGATAATGCGAGCTGCAGTAGCTGCTCGCATTATCCGCCGATAGCGAAGTGTACATGCATATGCCTGAGCAGTATAAAACATCCACACATATTTCAAGAAAGAGTGCTTTATTCATGCTAATATTCTTTGGGAAATTACTCTTTGGAATGCTTTGCAGAGCCTTAGGGTTTATCAAGCTTGATTTACCCACTTTTGCCAAGCTAAGCTTCAGTTTATTTCATTCTGCTTTCTGCGTACCTAAAATTACAGTTTGAAGAAAGATTGGGCCCAGTGTTTGATCCACATACTGTCAGGCATAGCTTGCTTTAAAAAGAAAAAACATCCCAGAGATTTCCCTAAGTCAGTGGTTCTCAACCTTTCCTAATGCCGCGAACCTTTAATACAGTTCCTCGTGTTGTGATGACCCCGCTAAGCATAAAATAATAAAATTATTAGGAAACTCCGGGGTGGGTTCTAACTTACCTCGTTGATGCTTCGCTTCCACCTGTGCAGCGTAGCCATAATTTGTGGGCGTGCAAGGGCTTTACATGCACATGTGCAGTACTGAATTCTGTTTTTAAAAATTGCAAAAAAAAAAGCCATGGTGACACATGTATAGTGCCACAAATTCTGCTTCTGTGCATGTTCAGAAGTTCCCATGGTACAGATAGGGAGGGAATAATAATAATAATAATAATAATAATAATAATAATAATAATTTATTAGATTTGTATGCCGCCCCTCTCCGAAGACTCTACCTACCAGAGATTCATCTGGCTAGTGACCTTAGTTTGTTCAGTTTCAGAACATCCTTCACAGTTTCTTCTCTGGTCGTTTTGAACTGCTAACAAGAGCTTACAAAACATTTGTCAGACCAATCCTAGAGTACAGCCCGCCTGTATGGAACCCACATTGCATATCTGACATCAACACAATTGAGAGAGTCCAGAAATATTTCACAAGAAGAGCCCTTCACTCCTCTTCTCACAACAAAATACCTGACTCCGCCAGACTTCAAATTCTTGGTTTAGACAACTTACAACTCCGTCGTCTCCGTTCCGACTTAATTATAGTTCATAAAATCATATACCAAAATGTCCTACCTGTTAACGACTATTTTACCTTCAACCGCAACAACACACGACCACGAAATCGATTTAAACTAAATGTCAACCGCTCCAAATTTGACTGCAAAAAATACGACTTCAGCAACAGAGTAATCAACGCCTGGAATGCACTACCTGACTCTGTGGTTTCTACTCCTAACCCCAAAACCTTTAACCTTAGACTGTCTACAATTGACCTCTCCCCCTTTCTAAGAGGTCTGTAAGGGGCGTGCACAAGCGCACCACTGCCTACCGTCCCTGTCCTATTGTCTTCTTTTGTCACTTTTTATCATTACTTATTTAATGTTTAATTTGTACAAATTATCACCCTATAATTGTTTGACAAAATAAATAAATAAAAATAAAATAAAACATTAGTGGTTAGGGCTGGAAAAAAACTTTTACAGCAGAAATAGAAAGAAAACAAGCCTGCAAAGTCTTAAGTCTGGGGAAAAAACATCTTTGGAGGGTGTAGCAATAAAAAAATGCTGCTTGGAAGATTGTTTGCACTCATTAGGGCTGGAAAAAAAAGCTTTGGAAAAGCTACACTCGGAGTATAAGATGCACCCAAATTTTCAGTCTCTTTTAGAGAGGAAAAATGTGTGTTTTATACTCCAAAAAAATACCATAATCAACTTGCCTAACTGGAGTTGTATATGCTTTTCAAGGGAAGGTTTTCAAGAAAAGATGGGACAACTATTTCTCGGGGATGGTCTAAGGCAATAGATTTAACCAGAAGACCGCGAAGATCCTTCCAGCTGTGTGATTCTATCCAAGCTTAGTTTTGGCTTCAGTGATAACCTCAGGTTCAAGAAAGAAAAATTACTGAAGTGTCTGGGAACAAACGTGTGATGGTGGGTGTGAGAATTATCTATAGAATCTAGGCATCTAAGGCCTAGATAGATACGAAACACTCTTATTAGAGTACTAAACTTCTGACCTTTTGGACAGCGGACCTTGCCAGAAAAGCAAAAATGTACAAAAACATGTTTACACCCTGTATCAAGATGAAGAAATCCTATTTTTTAGGCCAAGAAACATTCATAAAGGCAGGACAACATCTTGATGGATTAATCTAGAGAGTTCCGAGGAACTATGATGAAATTGGATGCAAGACAACCCCATATATGGACAGGAAGAAGGGGGTGTAAACCAGGCATGAAAATTCTATATAAGATGATTCTTGAAGTTAGGTACTTTACCTTTTGAGGTACACGGGGAAAAGTACCTGTGACTTCAATTGGTCCTGGTATGATACAGTATTATCATGCTGGCATCTTTAGGATCTTTATGTTATGTTTGATATATGTTATGTTTGATAAATGTTTTTATGATATATATATCATGTGGTTAATAAAGATTTTTAGCTTTTATTCTCATGGTCTGGGGAATTTTTCTTACAGTGGGCAGCCTGGAAGGAGGCAAGAACAGGGGTAGAATAGAATTTCAGTCCTTCTTCGTAATGAAAAAAGGCAGTTATTATTATTATTTATTATTATTTATTGGATTTGTATGCTGCCCCTCTCCGCAGATTCGGGGCGGCTAACAACAGTGGTAAAACAATATGAACAATCCAATTAAAAAAACACATCTAAAAAACCCTTATTATAAAAAAACAAACATACACACAAACATACCATGCATAACTTGTAATAGCCTAGGGGGAAAGGATAACTTAACTCCCCCATGCCTGGCGACAAAGGTGGGTCTTAAGTAATTTGCGAAAGACAAGGAGGGTGGGGGCTGTTCTAATCTCTGGGGGGAGTTGGTTCCAGAGGGCCGGGGCCGCCACAGAGAAGGCTCTTCCCCTGGGGCCTGCCAAACAACATTGTTTGGTCGACGGGACCCGGAGAAGGCCAACTCTGTGGGGCCTTATCGGCCGCTGGGATTTGTGCGGTAGAAGGCGGTTCTGGATGTATTCTGGCCCAATGCCATGTAGGGCTTTAAAGGTCATTACCAACACTTTGAATTGTGACCAGAAACCGATCGGCAGCCAGTGCAGGCCGTGGAGTGTTGCAGAAACGTGGGCGAATCTAGGAAGCCCCACGATGGCTCTCGCGGCCGTTAGCACCAGTCTTGAAGGAATTATTATTCTGATTTTTATACTTTTGAAGCAATATCTATAGATGGATAAGACAGCCAACAAAGCCGAAGCTACCAAAATATATTTTTCTAAGGTCACTGCAACTCTTCCAAAATATTTATAAAATGGGCACCGCTGCTTTAACTTGTTTTTGCAGCCTACGCGAGGAGCCAAAAAAAATACAGCCGCTTTTGTCTATAAAAATGATCATATCCATCATTCTCATTACTGTCTGATCATTAGAGAAACACCAAGGGTTTTATGAATTCATTGTTTGCTCTGTTGGAGCTCTACTAAAAGTTTGTTGTCCTTCCCTTTTAAAAAATGTTCATCGGGGAAGTGTCTCAAGGCCAGTCAATTAATTCCTGTAAACCTGAAAATATAAAGACAACAAAGCTCTCGAGGAAAGAAATACAGGTTCTCTGGTATGTTGACAAGGTAAATCTAGAAAGCGGTGCTGGTGAGTTCCTCCCAGTTTGGACCGTTTGCCCCTAATTGGTAGCAAACTGCTGGAACCAGTTCAATTGTTGCTGGTTCGCGGTTGCTGCCACCTCTCTGTATTGAATTTTTTTTCTGGGTTTTTTCTTCTGCGCATGAGCAGAAGTTGAGTTTCTGGAACTGCGTATGCATCACCATCAGGCATTAGTCGTGGTCTTGGTTTCTTCACAGAACCTGGAATGTTTAATGTTTCCAAATGTAAAATAATGCACTTGGGGAAAAGGAATCCTCAACCTGAGTATTTATTATTTATTATTTAGATTTGTATGCCGCCCCTCTCCGCGGACTCGGGGCGAGTATTGCATTGGCAGTTCTGTGTTAGCAAAAACTTCAGAAGAGAAGGATTTAGTGGTCGTGATTTCTGACAGTCTCAAAATGGGTGAGCAGTGTGGTCGGGCAGTAGGAAAAGCAAGTAGAATGCTTGGCTGCATAGCTAGAGGTATAACAAGCAGGAAGAGGGAGATTGTGATCCCCTTATATAGAGCGCTGGTGAGACCCCATTTGGAATACTGTGTTCAGTTCTGGAGACCTCACCTACAAAAAGATATTGACAAAATTGAACGGGTCTAAAGACGGGCTTCAAGAATGGTGGAAGGTCTTAAGCATAAAACTTATCCGGAACTCAATCTGTATAGTCTGGAGGACAGAAGGAAAAGGGGGGACATGATCGAAACATTTAAATATGTTAAAGGGTTAAATAAGGTTCAGGAGGGAAGTGTTTTTAATAGGAAAGTGAACACAAGAACAAGGGGACATAATCTGAAGTTAGTTGGAGGAAAGATCAAAAGCAACATGAGAAAATATTATTTTACTGAAAGAGTACAGTAGTAGATCCTTGGAACAAACATCCAGCAGACGTGGTTGGTAAATCCACAATAACTGAATTTAAACATGCCTGGGATACACATATATCCATTGTAAGATAAAATACAGGAAATAGTATAAGGGCAGACTAGATGGACCATGAGATTTTTTTCTGCCGTCAGTCTTCTATGTTTTTATGTTTCTACTGAATTCTTTTTTTTTTTATTCATTTGTCCAATACACAATACATATGGAAGAGAATAGACAAGAAGTAATATATATAAAGATAATATGTAAAAATAGAGGAGAAGATATATGAAAGGAAGAAAATATATATGATATATGAGATAAAGGAAAGACAATTGGACAGGGGACAGAAGGCACACTAGTGCACTTATGTACGCCCCTTACTGACCTCTTAGGAATGTGGAGAGGTCAATCGTGGAGAGTCTAAGGGAGAAATGTTGGGGGTTAGGAGTTGACATTATGGAGTCCGGTAATGAGTTCCACACTTTGACAACTCCATTGTTAAACTCATATTTTTTACAGTCAAGTTTGGAGTGGTTAATATTAAGTTTGAATCTGTTGCGTGCTCTTGTGTTGTTGCGGTTGAAGCTGAAGTAGTCATTGACCAGTAGGACGTTGCAGCATATGATCTTGTGGGCAATACTTAAATCGTGTTTTAGGCGCCGTAGTTCTAGGCTTTCTAGGCCCAGGATTGTTAGTCTATTTTCGTAGGGTATTCTGTTTCGAGTGGAGGAGTGAAGGGCTCTTCTAGTGAAGTATCTTTGGATGTTTTCAAGGGTGTTGATGTCCGAGATGTGGTATGGGTTCCAGACAGATGAGCTGTATTCAAGGATGGGTCTGGCAAAAGTTTTGTAGGCTCTGGTGAGTAGTGTGAGATTGGCGAAGCAGAAGCTACGTAGGATCAAGTTAACCACAGCTCTTGATCTAAATTAAAAATCCTCTAAAGCTTCCCTTACGCCTAATCATCTTGGAAAGGAGAAGTTAGTGCAACATATAATTCAGGTTTTCCATCAGGCATTAGTCATGGTCTTGGTTTCTTCACAGAACCTGGAGCTGACTTTATATTGTACTCTATTGCAATGCATTTACATTCAAGCAATAATAACAAATTGGTTTTCGCATATCTGTCGTTTTGAAGGACACAGACATTGAAGATGTTTAATATTAATAAACATGTGAGACCTATTCGGAGCAAATTGGAATATAATATAATGTGCCATTCTTCATTGCCTAGGTCTCCAATGTAATGGGCCAGTGTTTATTTCCTTCTCTTTTCTTATATGAACTCTTCTCAAACTTGAAAAGTAATTTTGTCTTCAATTCACTTCTCATGTTCACTCTAGTCTGACATTCAGTAACAATCATGCAAT
Organism: Erythrolamprus reginae; assembly: GCF_031021105.1. NCBI lineage: Eukaryota > Metazoa > Chordata > Lepidosauria > Squamata > Dipsadidae > Erythrolamprus > Erythrolamprus reginae. The sequence goes on along the minus strand of NC_091956.1, from coordinate 83,353,789 downwards.
AATTCTCTGATAGCAGGTCACTGAACCTGCTATAAATTAGTAAAAGTTAGAACAGACTATAGTTAGAGAAGAGCAATCATACCAATAATTCATCATACGTACATAATCAAAAAGTTGTTTGCTTTTTTAAAAAAAACTTAGAAACATAGAAACATAGAAGTCTGACGGCAGAAAAAGACCTCATGGTCCATCTAGTCTGCCCTTATACTATTTTCTGTATTTTATCTTAGGATGGATATATGTTTATCCCAGGCATGTTTAAATGCAGTTACTGTGGATTTATCTACCACGTCTGCTGGAAGTTTGTTCCAAGGATCTACTACTCTTTCAGTAAAATAATATTTTCTCATGTTGCTTTTGATCTTTCCCCCAACTAACTTCAGATTGTGTCCCCTTGTTCTTGTGTTCACTTTCCTATTAAAAACACTTCCCTCCTGGACCTTATTTAACCCTTTAATATATTTAAATGTTTCGATCATGTCCCCCCTTTTCCTTCTGTCCTCCAGACTATACAGATTGAGTTCATTAAGTCTTTCCTGATCCGTTTTATGCTTAAGACCTTCCACCATTCTTGTAGCCCGTCTTTGGACCCGTTCAATTTTGTCAATATCTTTTTGTAGGTGAGGTCTCCAGAACTGAACACAGTATTCCAAATGTGGTCTCACCAGCATTCTATATAGCGGGATCATAATCTCCCTCTTCCTGCTTGTTATACCTCTAGCTATGCAGCCAAGCATCCTACTTGCTTTCCCTACCGCCTGACTGCACTGTTCACCCATTTTGAGACTGTCAGAAATCACTACCCCTAAATCCTTTTCTTCTGAAGTATTTGCTAACACAGAACTGCCAATACAATAATCAGATTGAGGATTCCTTTTCCCCAAGTGCATTATTTTACATTTGGAAACATTAAACTGCAGTTTCCATTGCTTTGACCATTTATCTAGTAAAGCTAAATCATTTACCATATTACAGATGCCTCCAGGAATATCAACCCTACTGCACACTTTAGAGTCATCGGCAAATAGGCAAACCTTCCCTACCAAACCTTCCCCTATGTCAATCACAAACATATTAAAAAGAATAGGACCCAGAACAGACCCTTGTGGCACACCGCTTGTAACCTGTCTCTGCTCAGAATACTCGCCGTTAACAATAACTCTCTGATGTCTACGCTTCAGCCAGCTGCAAATACATTGAACTATCCAGGGATTATCCACTTGAATACTTCCAAAGGAATATATAATAATAAGCCATGCCCACAGTTTGGTAGTAAACATTTTGGTATCCCTTCGCCGTCCATACACACACATACACACAGTATACTATACACAGTGAAGGGCTACCAAAATTTTTACTACCACACTGCAAGCATGGCTTATGCAGGCTGCCCTGAATTTTCTTTCATCATCTTTCAGTGCAAATTGGGTCCTCTGGGATGTGTTCTGTCAGGCTCTCTGGTAGACTCCTCCCAAAAATTCACAGGTACAAATTTCAGACACACACACGTTTGAAAATTCAAAACAATGTTCTTTATAATGACAATTCACTTAAACCAAGCCCTCTTTTGGTATAGCAAAGAGCCCTCGTCTTCAAACAAACTGGTAATTTGTACAAGTCTCTTATCAGTTCTGTGATACTTAGCTTGCAGCTGTGAGGCAATTCACAGTCCTTCTTCTTTCACAAAGTGAAACACACTTTGCTCTGGTTTAGTTTCCAAGCGGGGGAAAATCAGCACACAAAAAGTCAAAGTCAGTAAAGCAGTCACGAAACACAACGATCAGATAATCCTCCACAATGGCCAAACCCACAGGCTGCTATTTATAGCAGCCTCACTAATGACCACAGCCCCACCCAACCACCGGTGGCCTCATTTTCTTTGATAATAATCTCTCAGTTGTTGCTGCCTATGCATTGCTCTCCGCATGCTTGGCTGTATCATTAACTCTTGTTCCGAATCCAAGGAGGAGCTAGATAATTGATCTCCTTCTGAGCTGTCTGCCACACTCTCCTCCTCCCTATCACTCATGTCTTCTTGGTCAGAGGAGCCTTCATCAGCAGATTCCACCAGGGGCAAAACAGGCCTGCGGCATGTGGATGTCTCCCCCACATCCACAGTCCTTGGGGCAGGAGCTGAGCCAGAGCTAACCACAACAGGATGGAGCTCCATTTTTCCCACCCCTGACTATAGATCTATAGACTACTATAGATCTATTTTGGGCTTCTTTTGCCTTCATCAGGTAGCCTTACTCTTTTACTGGCCTTATCCTTTAGGCTACAGACTCGTCTCCTGTATCAGCTTGTACCAGGGAAGGGTTATGTGTGATTTTTTTTTGGTCAAGTCACCCTGGTATATGGAAGGAGCATCACAGCTTCCTTTTTTACACACACACACACACAAAATTATTCTTGTGCCGGGAACTGAAATGTTTTATGCCCTACCCTTTCTTATGGATGCCAATATTTATTCTAAATGAGCATATGTCTTTTTGCAGAAAGCAGAGCGTATTGTTGCCAAATATATGATCTTCCTTCAGAGCCAGTAATCCAAACGGCAGATTCTATTTCTAATTTCTCATTAGTAATTGAGCAGGGCTTCCTAAATTAATGAATATTTCTGCCTATAGGAAATAAAAGTAAGCGCAAACGGTATGTGTGTCTAGAATAGTGAGATCCTGGAATTTTAATGAGAAACATGTCCATTTCTTTAAACCAGGGGTGTCAAACTCGTGTTCTGTGGGCTGGATGTGTGGTGCATAATGCAGCTGCGAGAGCAGTCATGGGCTTTCCCAAATATGCCCATGTTACACCCACACTCCGCAGTCTGCATTGGTTGCCGATCAGTTTCCGGTCACAATTCAAAGTGTTGGTTATGACCTATAAAGCCCTTCATGGCACAGGACCAGATTATCTCAGGGACCCCCTTCTGCCGCACGAATCCCAGCGGCCAGTTAGGTCCCACAGAGTGGGTCTTCTCCAGGTCCCATCAACTAAACAATGTCGCTTGGCGTCACCCAGGGGAAGAGCCTTCTCTGTGGTGGCCCCGGCCCTTTGGAACCAACTCCCCCCAGAGATTAGAATTGCCCCCACCCTCCTTGCCTTTCGTAAGCTACTTAAAACCCACCTCTGCCGCCAGGCATGGGGGAACTGAGATCCTCTTTCCCCCTAGGCCTTTACAATTCTATGCATGGTATGTATGTATGTATGTTTGGTTTTTATATTAATGGGTTTTTAATCGTTTTTAGTATTGAATTACTATTGTACACTGTTTTATTGTTGCTGTTAGCCACCCCGAGTCTCCGGAGAGGGGCGGCATACAAATCCAATAAATGAATGAATGAATGAATGGATGGATGGATGGATGGATGGATGGATGGATGGATGGATGGATGTGTCACATGCTGGCTCCACCCCGCATGGTTTAACAAAGGGGGGAAAAGTTCCAATAAATTATGTGATGATGCCGTAACGACATGTGTTGTCCTCCCCTGCTCTAAACATTTCACGGCAAACATTATTCAAGTTAAATCATAGCGGAACAGACTGCATCAAACCATTTGGCCTGCTAGGGAAACGCAATCCCAGTGATGAAAAAGATCTCAGAGGCTTTAATGACTGATCAAAGTCAAATCTGCAATGCACAAGACAATTACATCATCTTGACAAATAGCCATCTGTCTGTGTTTATTTAAATCCCTCCAGGAAAGAAACTCAAAGGAACTCGAAGCAGTAGGTCAAACACAATATCTATTGCTAGGACATCTTTTCCTTATCCTGCTTTGGCTCTAAGCAGGCATATAACAGCACCATGGACAGATCCAGAATAACATCCTCTCACAAATATTGGATCAGTCTTTTATTTTTTTAGAATAGAGTAGAACAGAACAGAACATATGCTGCAACGTCCTGCCTGTCGGTGACTACTTCAACTTCAACCACAACAACACAAGAGCACACAACGGATTTAAATTTAATATTAACCGCTCCAAACTTGACTGTAAAAAATATGACTTCAGTAACCGAGTTGTCGAAGCGTGGAACTCATTACCGGACTCCATAGTGTCATCCCCAAACCCCCAACACTTTACCCTTGGATTATCCATGGTTGACCTCTGCAGATTCCTAAGAGGTCAGTAAGGGGCGAGTATCCATCCAGTCAAGAATCATGAGGTACAACACTTGATGATTGTCATAGAATACAAATAAGCAATCAGGAAACAATCAATATTAATATAAATTGGGTTTTTTTCCCCTGCAGTTCTGATTATCCTCTGAAGTCTGTGTCTGTCTTGTTGGATTGCAGAATATCAGGGAGGTCCAATTTTAAGACCTATGGACTTCAACTCCCAGAATTCCATAGTCAGCAATGCTGGCTGAAGAATTCTGGGAGTTGAAGTACACAAGTCTTAAAGTTACTAAGTTTGGATACTCCTGCTATATAGATTAGAAGTCAAGTATTTCCTGAGAAGTAGAAAATCTTAAAGGCACAGGCACACCCCAATGTTATTTTTTATTGGTCCTACACACTCCTTCTTTGAAATCCAGCTTAAATCTGTGCCCTCAAATTATGACAATCCAAATATTCTATATTTTAATTTTTGCCTGCATTGGTGGATTGTAACCCAATTTATTGGATGATTCAGTGCAAAAGTGTTGCTTTATTATTGCTGTGTTTCTTAAATGGAAATCCATTTTCTTGCCATTCTTTTGTACATTTTTGAAAAAGATAACCTTGTTTAATAATTCTAAAACATATTAAACTCAATATGTTAAGAAACATAACAGCTATGTGTCTGCATGTACAAAGTCATTTTACCATATGATTGTCCTATACTGATTTTTTAAAACCTTTCTTTTAATCATTTTCATCATTTTGGTCTGTCACGCTTGTCATTTCTCATCTTTAAATGATTTTATTGTAATTTCTTTGTTTGATTCTTTCGAGCCATACAGTCATTGGGAGTCGCATGCAAGATTAATAAATTAGGGCTGATTGCACAGTTCATTGCACAGTCGGCCAGATGTTTAGACTTGATTTGGTATTTTTATCCACCTATTGAGTCCTTCCTAAGCATCTGGGACAGGCAGATGTTGTTGTTTGATAGTGTTAAAGATATCATTGCAGCATGCAAGCTGTTCCAAATACATCTGCCTTTTAAAGGTAGCTTTATCTAAGAAGGATTTTCCACTCACAATTCTTGATTTTATTTCATCTCTCCATCCTTTTCTACTTTCCTGCAGAATTACTTTTAACTGGATCTGTGTTTTTTGCAATCCCCCCAAAAGATAGCATTTCCATCTCTTTTTCTGATTTTTAATGCAACAGGAAATGTTTTGAAACTGAACTGTTTTGCATTTCATGAAGAAATTACACTGGAAAGCTCCTTTCCTATATTTAAACTGGACAAATAATATTTTTCTTATCCTAATCCTACAACCAATGGTTGGGATGGCATTACATAAATTCCAAGTAAATTTAATCCAGGATATTACAATTAATATAATAATAACATAAAGATTAAAAAAAATAGGTCAATGGGCCAATCATATTCTTCCTCATTTTACTTTTGCCTACATTTAACATTCACTTTCTTTAAATTCACTTTTCCTGTAAATCTGCACTAACAATGTATTTAAACATATGCAATTGTATATGCTCATGTTTCAGGAATATTTCTCTAAAAATAAATATACACTATAAGGTATATTTTGTTTCAAAAGACAAGTATTATTATTATTATTATTATTATTATTATTATTTTTATTATTTTTATTATTTTTATTATTATTATTATTGGATGATGATACCCAGTTGTACATCTGCACCCCATGTCCAGTCAACGAAGCAGTGGATGTGATGTGCCGGTGCCTGGAGGCTGTTGGGGTCTGGATGGGTGTCAACAGACTCAAACTCAACCCTGATGAGATGGAGTGGCTGTGGGTTTTGCCTCCCAGGGACAATTCCATCTGTCCGTCCATCACCCTGGGGGGGGGGAAATCACTGACCCCCTCAGAGAGGGTACGCAACTTGCGCATCCTCCTTGATCCACAGCTCACATTAGAGAAACATATTTTGGCTGTGGCGAGGGGGGCGTTTGCCCAGGTTCGCCTGGTGCACCAGTTGCAGCCCTATTTGGACCAGGAGTCACTGCTCACAGTCACTCATGCCCTCATCACCTCGAGGCTCGACTACTGTAACGCTCTCTACATGGGGCTGCCTTTGAAGAGTGTTCGGAAACTTCAGATCATGCAGAATGCTGCAAGAGCAATCATGGGCTTTCCTAGGTATGCCCATGTTACACCAACACTCCGCAGTCTGCATTGGTTGCCGATCAGTTTCCGGTCACAATTCAAAGTGTTGGTTATGACCTATAAAGCCCTTCATGGCATCGGACCAGAATATCTCCGGGAACGCCTTCTGCCGCACGAATCCCAGCGACCAGTTAGATCCCACAGAGTTGGCCTTCTCTGGGTCCCGTCAACTAAACAATGTCGTCTGGCGGGACCCAGGGGAAGATCCTTCTCTGTGGTGGCCCCGACCCTCTGGAACCAGCTCCCCCCAGAGATCAGAATTGCCCCCACCCTCCTTGCCTTTCGTAAGCTCCTTAAAACCCACCTCTGCCATCAGGCATGGGGGAATTGAGATATTTCTTTCCCCCCAGGCCTAAACAATTTATGCATGGTATGTTTGTGTGTATGTTTCATTTTTAATAAGGGTTTTTAGTTATTTTAAATATTAGATTTGTCATATGCTGTTTTATCATTGTTGTTAGTCACCCCGAGTCTACGGAGAGGGGCGGCATACAAATCTAATAAATAAATAAGTAAATAAGTAAATAAGTAAATATGTAAATATGTAAATAAGTAAATAATTATTATTATAAGTAAATATGTAAATAAGTAAATAAGTAAATAATAATTATTATAAGTAAATAAGTAAATAATTATTATTATAAGTAAATAAGTAATTATTATTATTATTATTATTATTAATAATAATGTGTCAGGTCATTCAGGAAATGGAAAAGCTACTGAAGAAACTAACTTTCCATTGCCACATTTATCTAGGAAGTACAGTTTACATTAGTACACCCTGAAATTTGTCAGGATCAAATTCCTCAAGCTTCCCTAATGGGAAGTGCATCACAAATAAACACACTAAATTACCTCGCTGACACTCTTGATGAAAGCTGTGATTAAAATGCCTCTGCATTTCAGCTGGCCAACTCCGTTCTTATTAATGCACATCCAAGCTGTCGCTGTCCCCTGTCTGTTCCTTGAGCAGCAATTTACAAGAAGAAGGACATTTGCGACAAAGAAAATGGTGTTATTATTCAACCGCCTCTGGCTACACGAAATGAAATGTAGCACCAGAAGCTGTTGGATTTGCTGCTGTCGCACTTCTAGATGTAGCGTTATTTCCTCTCTTAGTTTCCAGGAAACTCCACCCAACTTGGGCTATTTTGAGACTTGCAAACACAAATAACGGATTGATATTTGGGGTGGAATCTCCAGCTACAGTAGAGGGCGGTGTGCCAAGTGTATTGGTATTTAGAATAGAATAGAATAGAATAGAATTTTTATTGGCCAAGTGTGATTGGACACACAAGGAATTTGTCTTGGTGCAGATGCTCTCAGCGTACATAAAATAAAATATACATTTGTCAAGAATCATGTGGTACAACACTTAATGATGGTCATAGGGGTCAAATAAGCAATGAAGAAGCAATATTAATAAAAATCTTAGGATACAAGCAACAAGTTACAGTCATACAGTCAACATGGGAGGAAATGGGTGAAAGGAATGGATTATTGAAATGGATGTCCATGTGCCACCTCTATGTTGGTTGAGGCAGGCAGGATTCCCTGGAGTACCATTTATTGGGGGGTCAGGGGAAAGGGAGGGTCTTGCCTTCTCTTTCTGCTCAAGATCCCCATGGACAATTGGTGGGCCACTGTGTGACACAGAATGCTGGACTCAATGGGCTTTGGCCTGATTCAGCATGGCTCTTCTTATAGGAAAGCAATAGGACTGGGGACGGAAGGCACTCTAGTGCACTTGTACTCACCCCTTACTGACCTCTTAGGAATCTGGATAGGTCAACCGTGGATAATCTAAGGGTAAAGTGTTGGGGGTTTGGGGATGACACTATGGAGTCCGGTAATGAGTTCCACGCTTTGATAACTCGGTTACTGAAGTCATATTTTTTACAGTCAAGTTTGGAGCGGTTAATATTAAGTTTAAATCTGTTGTGTGCTCTTGTGTTGTTGTGGTTGAAGCTGAAGTAGTCACTGACAGGCAGGACAGGTAGTGTAGGGTCTCCTGCCCAAGCAGGGGGTTGGACTTGAAGACCTCCAAGGTCCCTTCCAATTCTGTTGTTTTTGTTGTTGTTGTTGTTATCATGATTCTACACAATTATTAACTTTTTGTAATTAACTTTTTGAAAGTTATTAACTATTTTCACTTGCACAAATATAGAGGACCAGTATGAGTTATGCTGCTGACATGTTCCTTGTAAAATAAAATATGATATATATTGGTGTTACTGTGCATGTTTATTTACATTTTGATCTATGAAATTGAATTATACTAAATATATATATATAAAACCTTAATATACAATTTAGTCCTGTTCACGAGGGAATAAAATCTAAATAGTATGGGAAGCAGTAGCATAAAGAAAGATCAATGCTGATTTTACAAGGAACACATGGATGGTTCAGTTAACAATTTCCAGCTATTTAATCAATAGGGCATAAATTACTAGATTTTTACTTAATATTCAGGGAAACAGAACTTTTAGTTTCTGTTAAAAGAAAGTGCTATGTTTTAATCCATATCTTAGGAGACATTTAAAAATATGTATGGTTTGTGTAAGAGAAATGCATTAAGGATTAATGTCCACACTCCTTTCATAAAAAACAATGTTTGTTTGTTTGTTTGTTTATTTTATTTTGTCCAATACACAATAATACACAATGAATGTTATAGAGGATATAGTAGAGAAGAAATAAGAGATATAGGAGAGACTATAGGACAGGGGACGGAAGGCACTCTAGTGCGCTTATGTATGCCCCTTACTGACCTCTTAGGAATCTGGAGAGGTCAACCGTGGATAGTCTAAGGGTAAAATGTTGGGGGTTAGGGGATGATACTACAGAGTCCGGTATTAAAAAATTGAAATTAGAGCATACAAACTGCAGACCAAGAATATAAGTATAACAACTGCATATCACTCATAATAATGAAACTGCCTTAAAATATCTCATTGCCCGTGCTGAATCCTTAGTTGTCTCCAAAAAGCTCTTATCTACACTGCTCATCAGTTTTAATCATAATCCTAATGTTAACTCTAATCCTCCCAGCCGAAAAAGTCATAAGGGTTCAGTATCTTAGAATTGCGACAACCCAGTGCTGTCAAAAAACCAAAATCCTTTTAATGATGAACGAAAGTCCCCTTATATTCTATGTGTACTGTAGTTGCACAGTCTGCAGAATTTACTGAAGTGATGTTCTTAGATAGCTCGGGAATTTCAATTCAACAAATTGTAAAATCAATTACTCTTTTCCATAACTACCTGTTGTGGTTAGCTCTGGCCCAGCTCCTGCCCCAAGGACTGTGGATGTGGGGGAGACATCCCCATGCCGCAGGCCTGTTTTGCCCCTGGTGGAATCTGCTGATGAAGGCTCCTCTGACCAAGTAGACATGAGTGACAGGGAGGAGGAGAGTGGGGCAGACAGCTCAGAAGGAGATCAATTATCTAGCTCCTCCTTGGATTCAGAACAAGAGTTCATGATACAGCCACGCATGCGGAGAGCGATGCATAGGCAACAACAACTGAGAGATTATTATCAAAGAAAATGAGGCCACCTGTGGTTGGGTGGGGCTGTGGTCATTAGTGAGGCTGCTATAAATAGCAGCCTGTGGGTTTGGCCATTGTGGAGGATTATCTGATCTTTGTGTTTTGTGACTGCTTTGCTGACTTTGACCTTTTGTGTGCTGATTTTTCCCCGCTTTGAAACTAAACCAGGGCAAAGTGTGTTTCACTTTGTGAAAGAAGAAGGACTGTGAATTGCCTCACAGCTGCAAGCTAAGTATCACAGAACTGATAAGGGACTTGTACAAATTACCAGTTTGTTTGGAGACGAGTGCTCTTTGCTATACCAAAAGAGGGCTTGGTTTAAGTGAATTTTCATTATAAAGAACATTGTTTTGAATTTTCAAACGTGTGTGTGTCTCAAATTGTATCTGTGCATTGTTGGGAGGATTCTACCAGAGAGCCCGACAGAACAACTACCCAGCATATTTAGGAAATATGAAAGAGACATAATCCTATTTTTGCAATCAACTCTACAACCATCGTGCTACATATTATTATTTTGGGGGAAGGGGGCTTACAAAATCTAGTGGGCTTTCAGATAGGTAATAGTCCACTCATGTCAGGCATACAAAGGATCAAGATGATACATTAACTTGCAGTTCAAAGATCCAATGCTCAACTTATGCACACGGATCTAGTCAATACTACATCGGCATCAGACAAAATTCAAGGGCCGTTCAATTTGGGCAGTTTGTTGCAGTGTAACAACTCCAAGCTAATAAAATGTTTAACTCAGTCTGCCCTTCTCCTATAATTCATTATCCGACGTCTGGTGAAAATCAACCCACAAATGTTTCATTAGTGGAAAATATAATAGTGATCAAGGGACATGCTCAACATCTTTGGTTAAGGCTACAGCCATTGAGCGCTTTGAACTTGATTGTTCGCTTGCAGGTATTTCATTACACAATCATAATTACTTCATCAGTGTTAGTATAGGGTTTATACTGTATATAGTAACTTGTTCTGCCAGCGTTGGTGGGGGTTATGATTTTCCCCTTAGTCATTCTTTGATTAAGGTATTGTTTTCTGGTTCTTTGTCTGATGTTAATTCTTGATTATCTGGGTGTAGGCTGCTGGAGAGGATGTGTGCTGGCATTTCGTTTCTTTCTTAGATGTCTATTGTTTCTTTTGAATGGTGTGAAAATGTGTTTTGTTTCTGGGTGTCTAATGACGGCTGATTTGTCGAAATGCCAGGCTTCCAGGAACGTCTTCGCTTTTGGGGGATTTAGTTCGTCTACAACAGTGTTTTTCAACCAGTGTGCCGCGGCACACTAGTGTGTCGTGGGACACGGTCAGGTGTGCCATGGGGAAATTAAACTACGGCCCGCGGAGGCCATTTATCGGGCCCACCGCCAGCCGCCTCCATCCGAATATACACATTCCCATCACAATCCCTCCAGCTATCAGCAACAGGAAGAGTGGAGGCACAGGGAACGCTCACTGACCAATCACCTTCCAGGATTCATCCCAACCACTAGCGATGAACCAATAGCAGGCCGCCTCTCATCCACACCCAGGAAGGTCCCCGCTCGGGCTGCCGCGCACTTCTCATTGTGTAGCTATGGCGAGTAGTTGAAGCTGCTACTCCTCCCCATGGTCACAATTTCTATTTATTTATTTATTTTATTTATTTATTTTGTCCGATACATAATTATTTATTATTATTATTTTATTATTATTTATTGGATTTGTATGCCGCCCCTCTTCGCAGACTCGGGGTGGCTAACAACAGTGGTAAAACAACATGAACAATCCAATTAATAAAAACAACTAAAAAACCCTTATTATAAAAAACCAAACATACACACAAACATACCATGCATAACTTGTAATAGCCTAGGGGGAAAGGATAACTTAACTCCCCCATGCTTGGCGACAAAGGTGGGTCTTAACTAATTTGCGAAAGACAAGGAGGGTGGGGGCCGTTCTAATCTCTGGGGGGAGTTGGTTCCAGAGGGCTGGGGCCGCCACAGAGAAGGCTCTTCCTCTGGGGCCCGCCAAATGACATTGTTTGGTCAACGGGACCCGGAGAAGGCCACCTCTGTGGGGCCTTATCGGCCGCTGGGATTCGTGCGGTAATATAATATACATTGAAGAGAATAGATATGTAATAATATAAATAAAGAAAAGAATAGAAGAAAAAATATAAAAGTATAGGTGAACATATTTGAAAGGAAGAAAAGATAAATGAGATAAGGAGAGACAATTGGACAGGGGACGGAAGGCCGCTACATCACGCAGTCCTAGGGGCTTGGGAAGCACCCGACTGTTGATGAAATACGAAATCCAGCATAGTGATCTCGTTGGCTGTGTTGTACTGATAATAATAATAATAATAATAATAATAATAATAATAATAATAATAATTTATTAGATTTGTGTGCTGCCCCTCTCCGTGGACTCAGAGCGGCTCACAACAATAAAACATCATATTTTATTTATTTTATTTATTTATTTGATTTGTATGCCGCCCCTCTCTGAAGAATCGGGGCAAATCCAAATATATACAAATCCAATCTTAAAACAGTCTTTAAAAATAATATTGGGAACCAGTCAGTTTAAATTGTAAGGTTACAAGGAACAAAGTTACAATCATACAGTCATTTGTGTGAGGAGATGGATGAGGAGAGCAATGTGAAGATTAATAATAAGTGTAGACTTAGTAAACAGTTTGACAGTGTTGAGGGAAATATTTTTTTAGCAGAGTGATGGCGTTTTGGGAAAAAAACCTGTTCTTGTGTTTAGTTGTTCTGGTGTGCAGTGCTCTATAGCATCGTTTTGAGGGTTTTGAGCAGCTTGTGTCCAGGATGTGAGATTGACCTTGAGCCAGTCAATCTCTCTCAAAACTAGGAAGAAGAAAACAATGCCAAATCACTTTGGAAATCCTGTCCAGAAATTTGCAAGGACTTGTCCAGGTTGGAGTCCAAACTCTGGTTACCAAGTGTCAACCGTCAACCCTTGATTAATAATTCAGTTCAATTCAATTTATTAGATTTGTATGCCGCCTCTCTCCGAAGACTCGGGGCGGCTCACAACAGTAATAAAAACAGCATAACAATGGAACAAATCTAATAATAAAGTTATATTTTAAAAAACCCAACAATTTAAAAACCATACAGCACATACATACCAAACATAAAATATAAGAAAGCCTGGGGAAGATGTCTTAATTCCCCCATGCCTGGCGATATAGGTGGGTCTTGAGTAACTTGCGAAAGACAAGGAGGGTGAGGGCCACCACAGAGAAGGCTCTTCCCCTGGGGCCCGCCAAATGACATTGTTTAGTCGACGGGACCCGGAGAAGGCCAACTCTGTGGGACCTTATCGGCCACTGGGATTCGTGCGGTAATAAAAGTGAATTTGGGCATTTCAGGCATGAAGGTAGAACAGTTTGGAGGTTGGTTGTAGATTCCCTTTGATTCTGAACGAAAAGATGCCTGTTTTAGGATTACACCAGGTTCAGATTTCTACACTAGTTCTCAAAATTGTGGGAAGCCGTGCTGTCAGTTTGCAACCATCGTATCAAATAGCTGCGGAAGGGGGGCACCGACAGCCAATATAGCCTTAGGCCCACAAGTTAAGCGTTCCTGATCTAGTGTCACGAAATCTCTTCCCCTCTTCCTATCTGCCAATGTCTTAAGCGAAATAATAGGCAGGTGTGACTCATGCAGACTCACACAATGCGTTTCATTTTTAAGAAAAGCAGTTCGTCAGATATTGTATGTTGCAGGCAATTAAAAATGAATGGCAGACCCAGATGGTATAGCAGACATACAGTGAAGAAAGAAATTGTATGGGGGAGGAGTAAGAAATCCCTTTACTACCAGATGGATCCTGGTATATGCTTCTGTGTCTCCCTTTTAATAGGTTGGGAGGACAGGCAGCTATTTTTTTTTAAATACACAATGATACCCCTTAGTCCTAGTTGAAGCATTAATTAATCAATGTGATTGGCTGATTAACATCTGCACTTCAAATCTTTAATGTAATCATGGTTGCACCCATCAAAAGGATGCTTTGCGCTAATGACAGCTACTGTAAGTTATCATTGTGTATGTTTTCTTTCTCTTTTTTAAAATATAGGTCTGTTTGGAGCTTATTCCTACAGCAAATTATGCAACTATTCTTCACCACAATGAAATGAGTTGCATTCATGCATGTGTGCTCTTAAGAGAGGAATGCAGCTAATTGATTTAAAATATTCTAAACACTTAGCAGCATCCTCACTTCTCTCCCACTTCTCCAAGTCTTTGAGAACATTTTAATGTCCATGATCATATTTATTTCTTTATTTATTTGTTGAGGACATATTTGTAAATATGTCAAGTATATTTGTAATATACATAGATATAACGTTGTCTCGAGTAGGGCGGCATAGAAATCTAAAATAAATAAATAAAATTGTTTATATACATAAGTTGGGTATTGATAAGAAGAACAATTGGACAGGGACGGTAGGCACGCTGGTGCGCTTATGCACGCCCCCTACTGACCCCTTAGGAATATCAGACCAGAATATCTCCGGGACCACCTTCTGCCGCACGAATCCCAGTGACCAGTTAGGTCCCACAGAGTTGGCCTTCTGCGGGTCCTGTCGTTTGGCGGGACCCAGGAGAAGAGACTTCTCTGTGGCGGCCCCGACCCTTTGGAACCAACTCCCCCCAGATATCAGAATTGCCCCCACCCTCCTTGCCTTTCATAAGCTCCTTAAAACCCACCTCTGTCGTCAGGCATGGGGGAATTGAGACTTTCCCTTCCCCCTAGGCTTATAAAATTTATGCATGGTATGTCAGTATGTATGATTGGTTTCTTAAATTGGGTTTTTTTAAATTAACTTAAATATTAGATTTGTTTACATTGTATTATTATTGATGTTAGCCACTCCGAATCTACGGAGAGGGGCGACATACAAATCTGATTAATAAATAAAATAAATAATAAATTGGGTGAGATCAACAGTAGAAAGTCTAAGATGACCCAAACTAAGTTTGCTTGTTTGTTTGTTTGTCAAAACATGTTTTTAATATCTATTTAATATCTACATGAACCCGCTGGGTGAGATCATCCAAGGGCATGGGATGAGGTATCATCAGTACGCTGATGATACCCAGCTGTACATCTCCACCCCATGTCCAGTCGGCGAAGCAGTGGAAGTGATGTGCCAGTGCCTGGAGGCTGTTGGGGTCTGGATGGGTGTCAACAGGCTCAGACTCAACCCTGATAAGATGGAGTGACTGTGGGTTTTGTCTCCCAAGGACAATTCCATCTGTCCATCCATTTAATCAATCAATCAATCAATTAATTAATTAATTAATTAGATTTGTATGCCCCCCTCTCCGTAGGGCGGGATTATTGACCCCCTTAGAGAGGGTCTGCAACTTGGGCGTCCTACTCGATCCACCGCTAACATTAGAGAACCATCTTTCAGCTGTGGCGAGGGGGACATTTGCCCAGGTTTGCCTGGTGCACCAGTTGCGGCCCTATTTGGACCGGGAGTCACTGCTCACAGTCGCTCATGTCTTCATCACCTCGAGGTTCGACTACTACAACGCTCTCTACATGGGGCTACCTTTGAAGAGTGTTCCGAAACTTCAGATATCATCATCAAAAATATGGAGTTAAGCAAATTAAGGGAAGATAATGTTAACCGGTTAGCTATAGTATATGTATTGAATGTTCCTAGGTTGTACTGTCACCCAGGATCGGTGTTTTGTAAAATTAACTCTTTTTAATGTTTATTAAAGTCAGTTTCCTGACTTTTTTAATTCTCAAAAACAAATAGAAGTAGAGATTGCAATATATAGCATGATAAGAAGCGTATCAGTGACATTGGGCATAATAGTTTCCTTAGGGCCTTTATACTGAATCATGGAGATTATTTAGCTGCAAGGCAATTGGAAATTAAAGATTTAAAGCAAAGATTAAATCAAGAAAGAAGGGATTTCCAGCAGATCTAGGCAGATGTTACAAGGATTTAGGCTATTTTCAGCAAAAAAGGAAGTCAATTAGCTTGAAGTAGATATGAAGATATACAAATATATAACCGTATTCAATTTGGATGAGTGATGAGAAGTGTTCAAAACTGAACCAGTAGATTCATGGAAATTTCTAGAAACACATGCTTTTAAAATAATAATGATAATCCTTTTAGCAATATGTTAGAAAGTTAAAGGAGTTATTTTTAATACTATAAAATCTTTGGTTTGAACCTGTTATTGGCTTTTTTTCTAGTGTTTATGCAAAGTTTATTTACTTCTTCTCCATTTATTGATGGAGATTTTTGTTCAGTCTGAATGTTTTAAGCAAATTGACCTAATTACACTTTTACCCTAATAAGTAAGAATGCATTTATATTTCAGATTGGGCTGTTCCCCAGTTTAAAGTGTTTACTTTAGACAAAAGATATATTGCAGGAGAAATCCATGTCAACAGGAACACGTTGAGTGGAAAATGCTCTAAAATGATTACTTTAAAAATGATACACAGCAAAAATCTACAAACCTAAATGTCTTCTCTGAATTAAATTCTTCTGAATTCAGTAGAACTTATTCCGAGGAAGACCTATAGAGAGTTACATTACTTTCGGTTTAACTTGTGTTTAATTTCCCATTCTTCCACTTGGCCCTTAGATGACTGATAACCCTGGAGGGGGGGAATTATTGACCCCCTCAAAGAGGATCCGCAACTTGGGCGTCCTCCTCGATCCACAGCTCACATTAGAGAACCATCTTTCTGCTGTGGCGAGGGGGGCGTTTGCCCAGGTTCGCCTGGTGCACCAGTTGCAGCCCTATTTGGACCAGGAGTCACTGCTCACAGTCGCTCATGCCTTCATCACCTCGAGGTTCGACTACTACAACGCTCTCTACATGGGGCTACCTTTGAAGAGTGTTCGGAAACTTCAGATCGTGCAGAATGCAGCTGTGAGAGCAATCATGGGCTTTCCTAAATACGCCCATGTTACACCAACACTCCGCAGTCTGCATTGGTTGCCAATCAGTTTCTGGTCACAATTCAAAGTGTTGGTTATGACCTATAAAGCCCTTCATGGCATCGGACCAGAATATCTCCGGGAACGCCTTCTGCCGCACGAATCCCAGCGACCGGTTAGGTCCCACAACACAATATTGTTTGGCGGGACCCAGGGGAAGAGCCTTCTCTGTGGTGGCCCCGACCCTCTGGAACCAGCTCCCCCTGGAGATTAGAACTGCCCCCACCCTCCTTGCCTTTTGTAAACTCCTTAAAACCCACCTCTGCCATCAGGCATGGGGGAATTGAGACATCTCCCCCGGACCTATATAATTAATGTATGGTATGTGTGGGTGTATTTCTGCTTTAATAACGTTTTTTTGCGTTTTTTAAAAATGTTTTTAAATTATTAGATTTGTCTTGAATTGTTATATTGTTGTTGTGAGCCGCCCCAAGTCTATGGAGAGGGGCGACATACAAATCAAAGGAAGGAAGGGAGGAAGGGAGGAAGGAAAGGAAGAAGGAAAGGAAGGAAGGAAGAAAGGAAAGAGAGAAGGAAAGAAAGAAAAAGAAGGAAGGAAGAAAGGAAAGAAAGAAGGAAAGGAAGGAAGGAAGGAAAGGAAGAAGGAAAGGAAGGAAGGAAAGAAAGAAGGGAAGGAAGGAAGGAAGGAAAGAGAGAAAGAAAGAAGAATTCACTGGAGAAAGCAATTGTGCTTGGTCACTGCCCAAGAACATGGTGGCTGAACACCATCCAAGCTGAAACCAGCCAGACGCCGGGGTAGGCAAAGTTGGCTCTTCTATAACATGTGGACTTCTTCAACTCCCAGCATTCCTAAGCTAGCATGACTGGCTTAGGAATTCTGGGAGTTGAAGTCCACAAGTCATAGAAGAGCCAACTCTGCCTACCCCAGAGCCAGAGAACAGAAACATTCAAAGAAATAGTGCAAGATCAGAAGATGTGGAGAAACCTGGCCCATAGAACTGCCAACAGTCGGACACAACTGAATGGATAACAACATCATATAAATAAATATATGCAAGGAATGGAGAAAACGTTGTTCTTTACGAACTTGGCTGCATTGTTGCAATGCAACTGTAGAGTTTGTGTCATGATAGACCAATGCATGTATCATCATTTGGTATTACAGTGTTCCCTCGATTTTCACGGGTTCAAACTTCACGGAAAGTCTATACCACGGTTTTTCAAAAACATTAATTAAAAAAATACTTTGCGGGTTTTTTCCCTATACCATGGTTTTTCCCACCTGATGATGTCATATGTCATCGCCAAACTTTCATCTGCCTTTAATAAATATTTTTTTAATAAACTTTAATAAATAAACATGGTGAGTAATAATCTGAATGGTTGCTAACGGAATGGGAAATTGCACTTTAGGGGTTTAAAGTGTTAAGGGAAGGCTTGTGATACTGTTCATAGCCAAAAATAGTGTATTTACTTCCGCATCTCTACTTCGTGGAAATTCGACTTTCGCGGGTGGTCTCGGAACGCATCCCCCGCGAAAAGCGAGGGAACACTGTATTATGGTTTCAGATATAACAGCATTTTGCAACTCTGAATAAGTAGCTGTTTTAAAACTTTATCTCCTGCCTTATGCAAATATTTTTTTATAATGTTATGTGGGTTTTGGTCTGTTGTAAGGGTGGTGAATATTATGCAATTGCAAGTAATGGGGATGTTAAATGATCGTTACTTTTGCCAGAGCTCGCAACTGGCCAAGTCCATCTGCATATTACACAACATGGCTAGAGTAATTAGAGAAACATTTGCACACTCGGTACTTCTCATGCTTTATAAACCACAGAAATTTACCCCTGGCAATTTACTTCTTCCAATTTAATCAGGCTAAAGGTCAACAAGTATAAATAAGAGCTTCTATGCCCTGGATGATCTTAAACTTGTTGTGCTACTTGGTAACACATTCCCACATGTATAGTAATGTCATTGTATTATAAACCTATTGCCATCCTCAGATAAAACAGCAGCACTTTCTAAAGCCTTGGCCATCGCCCTCAGAAACCCTTTAGCGGTTGCTGCCAAGTGGTTAATTTTTTAGAGTAAGAGAAGACGAGTTTATTTAACACACAGGGATGATGGCAATAAATAGATTATTGATCCATTTACTCTAGGACAGTGCACGACTGGTACTGCTATGAAAGGTATCACGCAGGGGAAATATTGACATTTATAACTTCACTGTTTTCATATTACTTAGCGCAACTATATTTGTACGAGACTGCAAACTAATATTTAAACGGAACGGACAGAAAGTGGATCAAGGCCACGGCATAGAAAAGGCAACTTAACCTATTCTTCCCCTATTTTCTTGATACAAGCTAGACGTTTCCTAAATTTTAAGTCAAATATATTCCGTGCAAATTTGGAGATATTAGGGATTTATCTTGAGTATATTTGATATTCAATGCATACAGACCTGTATTTTCCAGAGTGCAAGACACACCTTCCCCCCCCCCTAAAAGAGGCTGAAAATTTGGGTATGTGTTATACTCCAAATGTAGCTTTTCCAAAGCTTTGTTCCAACCCTAAAAAGGCATTAATGAGTGTTCTGAATCTTCCTGTCTTACAGGCTTTTTTCATTGTCTCTCCTTATCTCATATCTCCTTTATCTTCTCTTCCTTTTATATATCTTCTCCTCTATTTTTATATCTTTTCTTCTACACTTTTCTTTATACTACATGTCTATTCTCTTTAATATGTATTGTGTATTGGACAAAATAAATAAATAAATACAATACAATAACAATACAATAACAATACAATAACAATACAATAACAATACAATAACAATACAATAACAATACAATAACAATACAATAACAATACAATAACAATACAATAACAATACAATAACAATACAATAACAATAACAATACAATAACAATACAATAACAATACAATAACAATACAATAACAATAACAATACAATAACAATACAATAACAATACAATAACAATACAATAACAATACAATAACAATACAATAACAATACAATAACAATACAATACAAGGATCCTATCAATATAATTATATTATAGAAACATTTTTATCACACAACTTTGTTGGACATAACCACTTGGTAGACATTTCCATACTATATTTATTGTTCTGTTCATGTTTGCCTACTACGTCCCATTTTGTAGATACTTTTTATTGGAGATATAAAACAAAAAATATCTGGTAAACTAGGGAACTGCACAAACTTTTGATTTAAAAATAACAGAGTCTTGTCCTCCCTAAAGAGCCAGGGAGGAACCATTTCATGTGGGAAGAAACTTTAATCATTCAATTCCCACAGGAGGGACTCTTTGCCCAGAAAGCAGAAATTTACCAAAAAACAAAATGAAATAAAAGTTATCTAGCAAAGACTTTGTTCAAAAGCATTAAAAAAAAAAACCCGTCACTAGTATAGAAGAAAGAAAGAAAATATTAAAAAGATGTTGAGATAATGTCCATAGAAGGAATAGAGCTACATAAAAAGCTGAAAGCATGATCTATTTTTTAAAAAATCTTTACTATTGTCTTGTGTTAGACCTTGGGCAATGGTTTTCCTTTCAGCTTTCCATCTTTATTTAATCAACCTTTTATATTCGACTTATAAGCATCTGTAATGCTTAAATAAAAAAATTGCTAAGACTAGCTTTGTTCTGGGGCCTTCATCCTTGTCCCACAGCTCCTTTTTAATTTCCTCTGCTCTGTATTATTGGCCATAGAGAGGAAACCCAGATGTTATCTACTACACCACAATATATACATATATAACAATGATTAGCTATCAGACTTGACCACATGCTGTGCCAGAATCATTCATTCATTCATTTATTGTTAGAGTTGAAAGGGACCATGAAGGCCATCGAGTTCAACCCCCTGCCCAAGCAGGAACCCTATAGTACACCAGTCAAGTGGCAGTTCAATCTTCTCTTAAAAATGTCCAGAGTGTTGGAGTTCGCAACGTCCGCTGGTAGGTTGTTCCATTGGTTGATCGCTCTGACCGTCAGGAAGTTCCTCCTTATCTCCATGTTGAATCTCTCCTTGGTCAGCTTCCAGCCATTGTTCCTCGTCCAGCCCTCTGGTGCCCTGGAGAATAAAGTGATCCCCTCCTCTCTGTGACATCCCCTCGTATACTTGTCGACTGCTATCATGTCCGCTCTGGCCCTCCTTTTCTCTAGGCTATCCATGCCCAGTTCCCTCAGTCTCTCTTCGTAAGTCTTGGTTTCCAGTCCCTTAATCATCTTGGTTGCTCTTTTCTGCACCTTCTCCAGAGTTTCAATGTCTCTTTTGAAGTGTGGTGACCGGAACTGAATACAGTACTCCAGGTGTGGTCGGACCAGGGCGTAGTAGAGTGGTATTAAGACTTCCCTGGTCTTGGAGTGTATTCCCCTGTTGATGCAGCTTAGGATTTGTGATTTTCCCAGCTGGCTTCCAACAATGGAGAAGTCAAGGGAGGAACTAGATTTACTTAATGAACACATGATATATATTTTTTTTTAAATTATTAATTGTATTTATATGCCACACCTCTCCGAGGACTTGCTTAACAACATGGGGAAAAATGTGAGATGTGCTTAACAACCACTTTGCTTAGCAATATAAATTACTACTACTATTTATTTATTTATTTATTATTTATTTATTTATTTATTAGATTTGTATGCCGCCCCTTTCCGTAGACTCGGGGCGGCTCACAACACAATAAAGCAGTTTATAACAAATCTAATAATTTACAATTTAAAATATTTTTTTAAAAAACCCATTATTAAACAGACATACACACAAGCATACCATACATAAATTGTATAGGCCCGGGGGAGATATCTCAGTTCCCCCATGTCTGACGACAAAGGTGGGTTTTAAGGGGTTTATGAAAGGCAAGGAGGGTAGGGGCCGTTCTAATCTCTGGGGGGAGCTGGTTCCAGAGAGTCGGGGCTGCCACAGAGAAGGCTCTTCCCCTGGGTCCCGCCAACTGACATTGTTTAGTTGACAGGACCCGGAGAAGGCCCACTCTGTGGGACCTAATCGGTCGCTGGGATTCGTGCTATATTACTATTATTATTATTATTATTATTATTATTATTATTATTATTATTATTAAACCAGCTTTTTCATTCTGTATCAAATCTACGGGTGATCAAGAAGAGAAAATAGCATATTGGCAAGAAAGCGAAAATTTCTGAAGGAGAAAAAGAAATCAATGTAGCCTCCAAACAGATTTTTTAAAACATTACTGAGAAGATTGAGAAAAGGGGAAAGTTTAAAATATGCAAATAGCATACAGAAGAAGACTTTGTTTGTTTTAGACTACCTCGGAGAATCAAGCGTTTCTACATGAATATGTTTGACAACCCATAATTATTTTTTGTGAGATGCTGGGAGCACAGTGGAAGAAAAATTTGTTAATATTTTTGAAGCATATCATCAACTATAATAGGCTTTTTACCCCTTTTTACTTACTTACATACTGCATTTTTTTAAGAATAAATAGAAGAAACGAAGAAAGTGTAATAAATGTCACTCATTTCTTTTCTGAGTTCTCCCCCACACCCTGTCTTATTTTTTTTCCTAACCAGAAAAACAGTCATTTCAGGTAATTGAACAATTTAGTATTGAACTAGGTTTTTTTACCTTAGAAAGGGACCTTGAATGGTTATTTGCAAACAACAGCTGATTTCTACACTGAATCTAATGGAGTTATTATAGTGTGTTATGCTGAATTATGATCTATTTTAATTCCTGCTATGCCCCCTTTTTTCTACATTTTGAAACAGATCCCAGAAATTCAATTCAAATTTGGAAGCACAATCATTGGAAGTGTTGTCAACTTCTAATGTTGATATAATGTCTTGGTAAAACATTGGATGATTTGCTTCTGGATGGCTGCTAAAAACTTTGGAAATTTGAGAATTTACTGTATCTAATTATAACATGATTTTTCATCCCATGTTTCATAGGCTAAAAAGTCAGCATAAGCCAAAGCTTAAGAGAAACGTAAAAGGTGGCCTTTCCGGTCTAATATTCTCTAGAGAAATTAATGACTGCAATTCGTGGAATTCCTAATTAAGAAAACTTAGGCTTTGGTGCCATCTTTGAACAGTTTTGGACAGTGCAGAGATACAATCTTATAACAAGCTGTGTGCAGATTGGGAAAGGAAAGGAGAAGGAAGGAAGGAAAGAAATCAGAAAGAAGGATAGAAAAAAGGGTGGAAGGAAGGAAGGAAGGAAGGAAGGAAGGAAGGAAGGAAGGAAGAAAGAAAGAAAGAAAGAAAGAAATTTCTTTCTTTCTTTCTCTTGGCAATATATATTTCCATATCCTGAACTTTAAAGGGCCTGAAATCCACTCTTTTCTATTTGGGAAGAAATAATTACTTGGGGAGTTTGCATTGGCTAAAGAGTTTTAACTCTCTTTAAAACTGCCTTGGGTCAGTAAAACATTTGCTCAATGAATGAATGAATGAATGAATGAATGAATGAATGAATGAATGAATGAATGAATGAATGAATGAATATATATCAGATTTAGACCAATATAATTTCAGCAGATCTTATCATGTAATTTCAGATCATAATTGGAGGTAGAAAAAATAAGATTAACTCATGTGTTGACATCTTCATGAACTAAGGCAATGTTTTTGATTTCTGATGTTTTTCACATGCAAGTTTATTTATTCCAGAAATACTTTTGTGCATGTCACCTGTTCGTACCTGCTTTTGGAAGAGAATTTTTGTAGCAACCTCATTAATTTTGTCAATGTGTTGCACCTAACTGCTCTGGCCTAGAGGTGGAGATCTTGACTTGAAATCAGTAGATTGTGAGTTTGATCCTAGGTAGAGGTAGATATAGTGCCTCTTGCTTGTGCAGGGGGTTGAACTATTATTTATTATTTATTATGCTGCCCAACGCCCAAGGGATTCTGGACTAAGATGACCTACAAGGATTCTTTATTATTATTATTATTATTATTATTATTATTATTATTATTATTATTAATTAGATTTGTATGCCGCCCCTCTCCGACTCTGTTAATCTGCTAAGCATCTGTTAAGAACCTTTAAGGAATTAGAAACATAGAAGTCTGACGGCAGAAAAAGACCTCATGGTCCATCTAGTCTGCCCTTATACTATTTCCTGTATTTTATCTTACAACGGATATATGTTTATCCCAGGCATGTTTAAATTCAGTTACTGTGAATTCATTAATTTTCCTTACATAAATACATTCAAAGTGTCCAAACAAGAACTCGGACTTCGCTATTTGGGAAGAAATAATTACTTGGGGAGTTTGTATTGGCTAAACTGAGGAATAGCCTCAGCTACAACACTTTAAATTCCATAGCGCAGAGTTTTTCAATCTCAGCAAGCTTTAAGATATATGGATTTCATCTTTCAGAGTTTCCCAGCCAGCATGCTTAAAGAAGTCAAGGTTGAAAAACCCTGAGATAGAGGATAAGAGTAATTTATAAATAATAAATTAAGGGGAAATAAATATTTAAGAGACATAAATAAAACAATACAATTAAAATGTTATAATCTATTACTGTAATCAACTAGAAATCGGGGGGCATTATCAGGAAAAGCCTGAGCCAGCAAATAATTATTTACTAGTGGAAATCATTTTATTATGGGGATAATAATAGTAAATAATAATTATGGGGATAATAATAGTAAAAGAAATCATTTTAGTCTGCAGCTTATACTTACTTCAATACTTTATTTATTTATTTTTATTTATTTATTTATTTTGTCCAATATAAAATAATACACAATGAAGGTTATAGAGGATATAGTAGAGAAGATATATGGGATATAGAAGAGACAATAGGACAGGGGACAGAAGGCACTCTAGTGTGCTTATGTACGCCCCTTACTGACCTCTTAGGAATCTGGAGAGGTCAGCCGTGGTTAGTCTAAGGGTAAAATGTTGGGGGTTAGGGGATGATACTACAGAGTCCGGTAATGAGTTCCACGCTTCGACAACCCAATTACTAAAGTCATATTTTTTACAGTCAAGTTTGGAACGGTTAATATTAAGTTTAAATCTGTTGTGTGCTCTTGTGTTGTTGTGGTTGAAGCTGAACTATTCACCGACAGGCAGGACCTTGCAGCATATGATCTTGTGGGCAATACTTAGATCTTGTTTAAGGCGTCTTAGTTCTAGGCTTTCTAGGCGCAGGATTGAAAGTATAGTCTGGTAGGGTATTCTGTTTCGAGTGGAGGAGTGAAGGGCTCTTCTGGTGAAGTATCTTTGGACATTTTCAAGGGTATTAATGTCTGAGATGCGATATGGGTTCCAAACAGATGAGCTGTATTTGAGGATGAGTCTGGCAAAAGTTTTGTAAGCTCTGGTAAGTAGTGTGAGATTGCCAGAGCAGAAGCTACGTAGGATTATGTTTACAACTCTTGAAGCCTTCTTGGCTATGTTGTTGCAGTGGGCTTGAAGGTTATAGAGGATATAGTAGAGAAGATATATGAGATATAGGAAAGACTATGGGACAGGGGTCGGAAGGCACTCTAGTGCGCTTATGTATGCCCCTTACTGACCTCAAAGGAATCTGGAGAGGTCAACTGTGGATAGTCTAAGGGTAAAATGTTGGAGGTTAGGGGTTGACACTGCGGAGTCCGGTAATGAATTCCACGCTTCGACAACCCGATTACTAAAGTCGTATTTTTTTACAGTCAAGTTTGGAGCTGTGTTGCGATTATTTACACCCAGTGTTGCAATTATTTACACCAACTGAATTGAATAATAACCGATCTGGATCAGGAAGAAGAAGCACACAGTTAAAACTTATTATTCCTTCATAAATAATTTACAGATCCTCTGAATTCCATTTGGAAACGGGTGGCATTGTATTGTTAAGTTAGCGCGCATTAAACACGTTTGCAGGGCACTTAACCTTGTTCTAAAAAGGGGGTAGACAAATGAATGCCTCTCGCCTTGCAGATGCCATGAGAGGCATTCATTCAATTCTACAACACAAGGCTAAAAATCCTACCAATGTACAATACAAATTCAGCATTTGGAAACATTTGTTAAAAAAAGAAGAACAGAAAAGACGGGTGGGGAGGAGAGACAGAATATAACATCTTATTAATATTGCCCTCAGGAGGAGGCTGCTCAGTTCATAAGACTTTCTTAAAAGGTCATCCACTCAGCAGCCTGTGCATTTTACTCCATTTAAAACTACACCTGCTGTTCCAACAACATTGCTACTCCGTGCATCTATTTTTTTTTTTATTCAAACAAGCTTCTAGAAGACCAGCACCTATTCTAGAAGACTAACCCTAGTTTGGGTTGTTGTTGTTGTTGTTGTTGTTATTATTATTATTATTATTATTATTATTATTATGTCAGTACAACACAGCAAATGAGATCACTATGCTGGATTTCGTATTTCATCACCAGTCGGACGCTTCCCAAGCACCTAGGACTGCGTGATGTAGCGGCGAATTATGTTTGCCCATCCCAGTAAAGCGGCTTTTTGCAATTGACCGATGGAGATTTTGTCAATTCCGATGGTTTTCAAATGTCCACTGAGATCCTTTGGCCCTGCGCCCAGCGTGCCAAGTACCACTGGGACCACTTTCACTGGCTTATGCCAGAGTCGTTGCAGCTCGATTTTTAGATCTTCGTACTATATTTCACTAATTTCTCAGTAGTTTACACTACCACCGGCACAGCTCTCAGCTTCACTGAAGCACACAAGCCCCACTACCACGACAAGGCGTACCCATCAGTGGGGATTATTATTATTATTATTATTATTATTATTATTATCATCATCATCATCATCATCATCATTACAAAGTTATGGTAATAACGTGAGACCTTATCATTGTTAGTGATCTATTTCAATTCAGAAGCACTATTCTTTCCTCAAATTTTCAGGCATTCTCCTGTTATTTTCCATTATTATTATTATTATTATTATTATTATTATTATTATTATTATTGCTACTACTACTATCATTATATAACAAAAACAACAATAATAATGATAATGATAATAATTTATTTATTAAATTTATATGCTCCCCCTCTCCGAAGACTCGGGCTGGCTTACAGCCATTATGACAATTATATATATATATATTTCAAGAAAACATATTTATTCAGTCCTGTTGGAGTAAGCAGCTAGAACCCTAGTTGCTATGAGCCTCCTCAATCATTTCAATTGTTTCACTTCTGATAATTAATTTTCATTTATTTCACTGGTATCAGAAAGGTCAGTCTTTCTGCTTCTGTAGGCTTCAATATTATTTTTTTAAGGGAGGATAGGTAGATAGATTAAGAGAGAGAGAGATAGAGAGATAGAGAGAGTGGTAGAGTTGGGAGAGAGATGGAGACAAACAGAGAGAGAGATATGATAGATAGATAGATAGATAGATAGATAGATAGATAGATAGATAGATAGATAGATAGATAGATAGATAGATCAGCCTTTTTCTCACGTCCACATCCTGTTGTTTTTAAAAATAACATTTTGGTGGGCATGGGAAATATTGGGGAGACACTGTCGGATGAATAATGATGATGATGATGATGATGATGATGATGATGATGATGATGATGATGATAATAATATTAAATAATAATAAAAAACACAGCAAACGAGATCACTATGCTGGATTTTGTATTTCATCACCAGTCAGGTGCTTCCCAAGTACCTAGGACTGCGTGATATAATACTACTACTACTACTACTACTACTACTACTACTACTAATAATAATAATAATAATAATAATAATAATAATAATTTATTAGATTTGTATGCCACCCCTCTCCAAGGTCTCAGAGCGGCTCACAACAAGTAAAACATCATATACAAATCCAATGTTAAAACAGTTTTAAAAACCCCTATTAAAAACAATCATACAACCCAAACACACCATACATAAAGTCAAGAGAGCTAAGGATATATCAAGCGAGGTGAGGATGTAACGTAAAGACTGAACACAACCTTACCACCGATCACAGAGATTAAAAAAAATAATTCAGGAAAAATATAGAATTGTACATTGAAATAGTAGTCTCTTGGGGCTTTGATTATATACAGAAAACAGCCACTACAAGAAGCAGCACAAGATATCTCAAGGGATTGTAGTGGTGCCTTTAACAAATGACTGGAGCATAGTACTTGATACATGGTGTTTATCTCAGTGATTCCAGATTATTGTTTATTCTGTGCTTCACTCTTCAAGTCCTAGAAGCAGCGGAGAGACCTATAAAAGAGCAAATACGTATCAGGAATATTACAATTAACCATGTCACCTATGGAATGAGGTTTTGAACTCAGTGATATTTGTACTGGGAAATATAGTATACTGTACTCTTTCTGAGCAAGCAAGACAATAAGAATTCTAAGAAAATGAAGCATGAGGGAAGTTTTTAAAAAAGAAAAAAAAAGATACTTTAGAATGGAGAATTCAGAAGACATTAAAGGGGATAGTCTTAAACTTCTGAGTATTTTACAATGCACACATATACTAAATCTAAATATCTCCAGGACCGCCTTCTGGACGGTAGGCATGCTGGTGCGCTTATGCACACCCCCTACTGACCCCTTAGGAATATCGGACCAGAATATCTCCGGGACCGCCTTCTGCCGCACGAATCCCAGCGACCAGTTAGGTCCCACAGAGTTGGCCTTCTCCGGGTCCCGTCGACTAAACAATGTCATTTGGCGGGACCCAGGGGAAGAGCCTTCTCTGTGGCGGCCCCGACCCTCTGGAACCAGCTCCCCCCAGATATCAGAGTTGCCCCACCCTCCTTTCCTTTCGCAAGCTCCTTAAAACCCTCTGTCGTCAGGCATGGGGGAATTGAAATTTTCCCTTCCCCCTAGGCTTATAGAATTTATACATGGTATGCTTGTTTGTATGATTGGTCTCTTAAATTGGGTTTTTTTAGATTATTTTTTAATATTAGATTTGTTACATTGTTTTCTTTATTGTTGTTAGCCGCCCTGAGTCTTCGGAGAGGGGCTGCATACAAATCGAATGAATGAATGAATGAATGAATGAATGAATGAATGAATGAATGAATGAATGAATGTCCAGACAGCTAAAGAAAGCCAAATATAAGACTTGGTGACTCTGATTGTTTGTTTGTTTGTTTGTGTGTGTGTGTACTCCAGGGACAATTAATTTTATAGCCAACAAACTATATTTTATATGTGTAACATATTTTTGCTGATAATGAAATTGAAGGGAGACTAGTAGAAACCCTTCATTTTCATTATCTGCAAAAATATGTTGCACACAAACATTGTCTAAAGCAGTGTTTTTCAATCAGTGTGCCACAGCACATTAGTGTGCCGTGAGACATGGTCAGGTGCGCCTTGGGGAAATTAAACATGGATCCCCAAACTACGGCCCGTGGAGGACGTTTATCCAGCCCGCCGCCAGCCACCTCCATTCAAACATAAACATTCCCCGCACAATCCCTCCAGCTATCAGCGACAGGAAGAGTGGAGGCCCAGGGAACGCTCACTGACCAATCACCTTCTAGGATTCATCCCGACCACTAGCGATGAACCAATAGCAGGCCGCCTCTCATCCACACCCAGGAAGGTCCCCGCTCGGGCTGCCGCGTGCTTGTCATTGTGTGGCCGCGGCGAGTAGTTGAAGCTGCTACACTTCCCCTTGGTCGCAATTTCTAATCCTGGTCAGGATTGGAGGTAAATGTTATTTTGGTTGGTGGTGTGCCCCAGGATTTTGTAAATGTAAAAAATGTGCCGCGGCTGAAAAAAAGGTTGAAAATTGCTGGTCTAAAGTAAAGATGGTGAATCTATGGCATAAGTTCCACAGGTGGCATGCGGAGCCATATCTGCTGGCACATGAGCCGTTGCCCTAGCTCAGCTCCAACATGCATGTGTGTGCCGGCCAGCTGATTTTTGGGTCACATAGAGGCTCTGGGAAGGTGCTTTTGGCGTCCAGAGAGCCTCCAGGGGGATGGGGGAGGCTCACAATTCCCCCAGGTCCAGGGAAGCTTTTGGAGCCTGGGGAGGGCAAAACACGAGCCTACTGGGCCCACCAGAAATCATGAAACAGGACTTTTACGGCCTCCAGAGGGTCTCTAGGGGGCTGGGGGAAGCGGTTACATAGATAGTCTTAAGACTCTTGCAGAAGGCAAGGAGGGTGGAAGCAGTTCGAATCTCTGGAGGGAGCTGATTCCAGAGGGCAGGGGCCACCACAGAGAAGGCTTTTCCCCTAGGCCCCGCCAGATTCTGGTTGACGGGACCTGGAGAATGCCAACTTTTTGGGACCTGATCAGCCGCTGGGTTTTATGCGGCAGATGTTGCTGTTTAGAAGAGAGTAGAGTAGAGCAGAGTACAGTACAGTAAAATAAAACAGAACAGAACAGAATTCTTTATTGGCCAAGTGTGATTGGATACACATAAAAGAGATAATAGAATAGAATGGAGTGGAATAGAATGGAGTGGAGCGAAACAGAACAGAATGGAATTGAAGAGAAGAGAAGAGACGAGGAGAGAACAGAACAGAATAGTATAGTATTCTTTATTGGTCAAGTTTTTGTTTTTATTTATTTATTTTGTCCAATACACAATGAGGGTTTTAGTGGGTATATATCTATATACACATAGTAAAATACATGATGAAGGTTATAGAGGAGATACTCATAGTAAAATATATCTAAGAAATAATAGAAAAGAAGATATAGTAATAGAACATATCAATGAAAGAATAGAAGAAGAGATATAGGAATAGAAGGAAGGTATAGGAGATATAGGAGAGCAATAGGACAGGGGACGGAAGGCACTCTAGTGCACTTGTACTCGCCCCTTACTGACCTCTTAGGAATCTGGAGAGGTCAACCCTGGATAATCTAAGGGTAAAGTGTTGGGGGTTTGGGGATGACACTACAGAGTCCGGTAATGAGTTCCACGCTTCGATGACTTGGTTACTGAAGTCATATTATTTACAGTCAAGTTTGGAGCGGTTAATATTAAGTTTAAATCTGTTGTGTGCTCTTGTGTTGTTGTGGTTGAAGCTGAAGTACTCATTGACAGGTAGAACGTTGCAGCATATGAACTTGTGGGCAATACTTAGATTATGTTTAAGGCGTCTTAGTTCTAAACTTTCTAGGCCCAGGATTGAAAGTCTAGTCTCGTAGGGTATTCTATTTCGAGTGGAGGAGTGAAGGGCTCTTCTAGTGAAATATCTTTGGACATTTTCAAGGGTGTTAATGTCTGAGATGTGATAGTGTGATTGGACACACAAGGAATTTTTCTTTGGTGCATATGCTCTCAGTTTACATAAAAGAAAAGATACATTTGTCAAGAATCATGAGGTACAACACTTAATAATTGTCATAGTTTGTTAAATTTGTATGTTATATTTCAAATTTGGATTTCCCCCCCTTTCCCCTGTGTTAAAGTTGCATTTTTTTTAACAACAATGCCATGCGATATTTGACATTAGGGGGAAAATATCTTCCTGCTAGTTAAGAGTTACAATTTTTAAAATTAGGCCTCATGAATGAAAAGTTGATTGGATAAGATAACTGATTAGAATTCTTTGCATTTATATAAATGTGAAATTAAATATATTCCTGTTTTGCAATTAATAATGGTTGCTTTGATTCATTAGTATAAAATCAGTTATTGTCAGTCCAGTGGAACTTTCGTAGATTAGGAATAATTAGTCCTCGAGAGGATGAAAGTGATGCTAAGTAGGCACAAATTTAATACATCAGATCTTTATGTCTTTTAGGGCAAAGAGGATCGAATAAATTAGGCAGAATATAATCAAATCTCAAGTGAGGATCTAGCATAGTGCATGCATTTCTAATATAAAACATAGAAACATAGAAGACTGACGGCAGAAAAAGACCTCATGGTCCATCTAGTCTCCCCTTATACTATTTCCTGTATTTCATCTTACAATGGATATATGTTTATCCCAGGCATGTTTAAATTCAGTTACTGTGGTTTTACCAACCACGTCTGCTGGAGGTTTGTTCCAAGGATCTACTACTCTTTCAGTAAAATAATATTTTCTCACGTTGCATTTGATCTTTCCCCCAACTAACTTCAGATTGTGTCCCCTTGTTCTTGTGTTCACTTTCCTATTAAAAATACTGGACCTTATTTAACCCTTTAACATATTTAAATGTTTCGATCATGTCCCCCCTTTCCCTTCTGTCCTCCAGACTCTACAGATTGAGTTCATGAAGTCTTTCCTGATACGTTTTATGCTTAAGACCTTCCACCATTCTTGTAGCCCGTCTTTGGACCCGTTCAATTTTGTCAATATCTTTTTGTAGGTGAGGTCTCCAGAACTGAACACAGTATTCCAAATGTGGTCTCACCAGCGCTCTATATAAGGGGATCACAATCTCCCTCTTCCTGCTTGTTATACCTCTAGGTATGCAGCCAAGCATCCTACTTGCTTTTCCTACCGCCCGACCACACTGCTCACCCATTTTGAGACTGTCAGAAATCACTACCCCTAAATCCTTCTCTTCTGAAGTTTTTGCCAACACAGAACTGCCAATACAATACTCAGATTGAGGATTCCTTTTCTCCAAGTGCATTATGTTACATTTGAAAACATTAAACTGCAGTTTCCATTGCTTTGACCATTTATCTAGTAAAGCTAAGTCATTTACCATATTGCAGACTCCTCCAGGAATATCAACCCTATTGCACACTTTATTGGTTCTAATCTGTACATGAAAGTGAGCACATATTCCTGTATCATGTGTACAAAAACAATTCTTGATGAAGTGTGGTAATTTATGCTGCTTCTATGTTTTACTTAACATGGTACTTTGATGGTGATAATAATCAATCTGGAGTTGGGAGAAAATAATAACTATTTCATCATTAACACTTTACTTTGATCTGATTGCAAATAATAACAGCACCTAAATTAATTTTAAATTAAAGTTAAAAAAATTACATCTAACCGAGGGCCACATCAGGGTTGTGCTTGACCTTTGGGGGATCGGGGGATCATGGCTAGGGAGCGTGGCCAGCTCTACATCCAATGACCTAAGTCCTAGAGTCCACTGCAACAACATTGCCAAAAAGGCTTTAAGAGTTGTTAACCAAATCCTTCGCAGCTTCTTCTCTGGTAATTTTGAACTGTTAACAAGAGCTTACAAAACATTTGTCAGACCAATCCTAGAATACAGCTCACCTGTATGGAACCCACATTGCATATCTGACATCAACACAATTGAGAGAGTCCAGAAATATTTCACAAGAAAGAGTCCTCCACTCCTCTTCTCACAACAAAATACCTTACTCCACCAGACTTTAAATTCTTTGTTTAGACAACTTACAACTCAAAAACCCACCTCCGGACTTCCGTGTTTTTGTGATGCTGCGATTTCGCTGAGGCTCCCCTCACTGGGAAACCCCACCTCCGGACTTCCATTGCCAGCTAAGCACCCGTTTTTGCGCTGCTGGGATCCCCTGCTGGGATTCCCCTGCAGCATCGCAAAAACACAGAAGTCCGAGGTGGTGTTTCCCATGGAGGGGAGCCTCAGGGGAATCCCAGCAGTGCAAAAACGGGCCCTTCGCTGGCAACAGAAGTCCAGAGGCGGGGCATCCCAGTGGCGGCAGCTTGGGTTTGTAAGATGAAAATACAGTAGTTTGGAAGAAGAGGCTAAAGAATCTTAAACCCCGGGGTTGTATCTCGAAAAGTTTGTATGACGAGGGGTTTGTAAGACGAGGTATCACTGTACTTTTATATACACAGAGTAATAATAAAAATAATGGGGCCAAAGGACATTTTATGAAGCTTAACATAAGCAAGAACAAAGCAGAGTTATCCCTCATGCCATTTTTGCAAAGGAATACCCCCTAGAATTTTCAATTTACCATAATTTGCCTTTTATAATTTAATTACATTACACATATAGTTACAGTAAGATTATATCCTTAAATAATGAAAATGCAATTCACCATCTGTATCTTTATGCAATGCAGTGATGAAGATTTCCCAGTATGAAATCTTACAGAGGATTTAAAAGCACAAATCCCCCCAAAAAATCTCAATTGGACTAATGGGAATTGCAATTCCATCTCCTAGAGTAAATACCTGGCAGAAATGATCATTCGAAGTAGCCCTAGATCATCTAAGAGTAGATGTAAACAAGATATCTATAATAATCTATCTGAGTGACAACTAATCTAAGAAGCCTCTTATATTCCCATTATTATTACTTATGGGTTGGACCCAGATGTCATTTGAAATTTGTGACACCATATTGATATGTATTACAAAGACTTGATTCTTCACTTTCTTGGTAACTGTCCTTGCCTTATAGTTCGTACAAGCTACATCCTGGAGAAGCTTTATCTTCATGATTAACTCTGCCATTTCTGTAGTCTGCCCACAGTTTCATAAAAATGTCATTATTTCTCATGTTGTTGTTCAAACCATTCCCTTTGTGACCTTCAAACCTAAGCATGGGCACATTATGGAAGATAACAACTGGAAAAAATCCAAGTGAAAAGCCCTTTAAAAATTAGGAAAATCTGACTTGATTTATTATTTATTTATTATTTATATATTTATTTATTTTGTCCAATACACAATGAGGGTTTTAGTGGGTATATATCTATATACACATAGTAAAATACATGATGAAGGTTATAGAGGATATACTCATAGTAAAATATATCTAAGAAAGAATAGAAGATAAGATATAGGAATAGAACATATCAATGAAAGAATAAAAGAAGAAATATAGGAATAGAAGAAAGGTATAGGAGATATAGGAGAGCAATAGGACAGGGGACGGAAGGCACTCTAGTGCACTTGTACTCGACCCTTACTGACCTCTTAGGAATCTGGAGAGCTCAACCGTGGATAATCTAAGGGTAAAGTGTTGGGGGTTTGGGGATGACACTATGGAGTCCGGTAATGAGTTCCACGCTTCGACAAATCGGTTACTGAAGTCGTATTTTTTACAGTCAAGTTTGGAGCAGTTAATATTAAGTTTAAATCTGTTGTGTGCTCTTGTGTTGTTGTGGTTGAAGCTGAAATAGTCGCCGACAGGCAGGACGTTGCAGCATATGATCTTGTGAGCAATACTTAGATCATGTTTAGATCATGTTTAAGGCATCTTAGTTTTAAACTTTCTAGGCCCGGGATTGAAAGTCTAGTTTCGTAGGGTATTCTATTTCGAATGGAGGAGTGGAAAAGCATTTAAAATGATATATTATGCAAACTACTGATCTAACTGACACAGAGTTTACCTTTGGAGATCCAGCAAATTCCAAAACTGGATGAGTTAAAAATAACTATGCCTATTATCTGATAAATTGAAGAAAAAAAAAATCTTGTATCACCAGGTAACTTTTAGACCTCACTATATTTTTCATTCTCAGGAGTCTGGTTTCAGTGAACAGTAGGGTTGTCTCTGTGGCCATTTCATGATAAATTATAGGTAAGCAAATGTTCCTAATACACAATTTTTCATCTACTGCTATCTGGTCAGCCCACCTGGTTTCTATAGTTTACCACATTGACAGTGAAGCAAGAAAAAAACAACAGTATGATGCCAGCTATTGAACATATATATCTGCGAGCTTGTGTTATTTTTTTATTTGCTAAATGTATAATATTTTTGTTATTTATTTATTCATTCATTCATTTTTTCATTTATTTCTTTATTTATTTGTCAAACATGTATAGGATAGTAGTTTGTATAAACACAACATAAGTAATGATAAAAGTAATGATAAAAAATGACAGTAGGACAGGGACGATAGGCACAATGGTGCACTTATGCACGCTCCTTACAGACCTCTTAGAAATGAGGAGTGGTCAACTGTAGACAATCTAAGGTTAAAGTTTTTTGGGGTTTGGGGAAGAAACTACAGAGTCAGGTAGTGCATTCCAGATATGTGATCAGTTTGTTTGTTTGTTTATTTATGTATTTATTTATTTATTTATTATTTTATTGATTGATTGATTGATTGATTGATGATTGATTGGTTGAGTTGAAAGGGTCCATGCAGGTCATCAAGTCCAACCCCCTGCCTGAGCAGGAATCCTAAAGCACCCCAGCCAAACGGCAGTCCAATCTCCTCTTGAAAGTGTCCAGAGTTGGGGAGTTCCTGACCGTCAGGAAGTTCTTCCTTACACCAAGGAGAGATTCAACCTAGAAGTAAGGAAGAACTTCCTGACGGTCAGAGCGATCAAACAGTGGAACAACCTGCCTGCAGAGGTTGTGAACTCCCCAACTCTGGACACTTTCAAGAGGAGATTGGACTGCCACTTGGCTGGGGTGCTCTAGGATTCCTGCTCAGGCAGGGGGTTGGACTTGATGACCTGCATGGTCCCTTTCGACTCTATTGCTGAAGTCGTATTTTCTGCAGTTGAGTTTAGAGCGGTTTACATTTAGTTTGAATCTATTACGTGCTTGTGTATTGCTGCGGTTGAAGGTTGTTTGCTTAATTCATGAGGGTGTGGGGTGACTATACTATTTTTGCAAAGAAGCTCTCTAGTTTTCTGGAAAATAAAAGTACTAGTAAAATATAGGTGTAATGAACTCAATCTGTATAGTCTGGAGGACAGAAGGAAAAGGGGGGACATGATTGAAACATTTAAATATATTAAAGGGTTAAATAAGGTTCAGGAGGGAAGTGTTTTTAATAGGAAAGTGAACACAAGAACAAGGGGACACAATCTGAAGTTAGTTGGGGGGGAAATCAAAAGCAACGTGAGAAAATATTATTTCACTGAAAGAGTAGTAGATCCTTGGAACAAACTTCCAGCAGACGTGGTAGATAAATCCACAGTAACTGAATTTCAACATGCCTAGGATAAACACATATCCATCCTAAGATAAAATACAGAAAATAGTATAAGGGCAGACTAGATGGACCAGGAGGTCTTTTTCTGCCGTCAGACTTCTATGTTTCTATAAGTCAAAATAAAGAAGTGCTTTCAAATTGATAAGGTTCTGTTACTGTACTCTTCTAACTAGTATTTATTGTAGCATTAGTACTTATGGTCTTTGTTCCTTGTCTGGATGAGAAGAGTTGACAAATAGGCTTGCCATAACTCATACCCACTGATGTTACAGGATTACAATTTGGAGTTGTCTAGGAATTCTTGCTGCCAGAGTTTAAATATAAATGGAAGACCTTAAGTTGAGGAAAACCATAGCAGAATATAGAACTCGGTTGGCCATGCAAAATTTATTTATTTATTTTGTCCAATACATAATACACATTGAAGAGAAAGATATGTAATAATATAAGTAAAGAAAAGAATAGAAGAAAAGATATAAAAGTATAGGTGAACATATTTGAAAGGAAGAAAAGATAAAGGAGATAAAGGAGAGACAATTGGACAGGGGATGGAAGGCACACTGGTGCACTTATGCACGCCCCTTACTGACCTCTAAGGAACCTGGAGAGGTCAATCGTGGATAGTCTAAGGGAGAAGTGTTGGGGGCTAGGGGTTGACACTACTGAGTCAGGTAATGAGTTCCATGCTTCAACAACTCGGTTGCTGAAGTCATATTTTTTACAGTCAAGTTTGGAGCGGTTAATATTAAGTTTGAATCTGTTGCGTGCTCTTGTGTTGTTGCGATTGAAGCTGAAGTAGTCATTGACAGGTAGAACGTTGCAGCATATGATATTGTGGGCAATACTTAGATCGTGTTTTAGGCGACGTAGTTCTATGCTTTCTAGACCTAGGATTGATAGTCTGCTTTCGTAGGGAATTCTGTTTCGAGTGGAGGAGTGAAGGGCTCTTCTGGTGAAGTATCTTTGGACATTTTTCAAGGGTGTTGATGTCCGAGATGTGGTATGGGTTCCAGACAGATGAACTGTATTCAAGGATGGGTCTGGCAAAGGTTTTGTAGGCTCTGGTGAGTAGCGTGAGATTGTTTTATGTGATTTTTTTTTTACAGGATATACAGTTTGGAAGAACATAAAGATGGGTTGTGTTTTATGAGCAAGTTTCAAATCTGGCGTTAAAAATTCAATGAGCAGGCTCCATTACAGTAATATGTTGATGACTACTTTGATAAGACTAATAGGAAAGCTTTGAAAAGATCAGGATTGAGCTTGTGCTTAAATCAGAAACAGACAAAAAGCTAATGTACCCAGTCAGAGTGACAAGAGAAGTGAATATTTTGGCAGACAGCAGTTTGAATAGCTATGATGAGTTTAAGGTGAGTCAACCGACGTACATGAGAGAATTTTGCAGTAATTAATACAAGGAACACAGAATGAAAGTGATGGGTCTGTAAGCGTCTATCAGGCATAGACGTATTCTGGGACCGTGATTGGTTCAAGTTCTTTCCTGAGTATACTCTCAATTAAAGTCTAGCGTTATTCTGCATAGCACAGGTCATATAACACTGTCATACTGACAGGTGTCCAATTAGATTTTAAAAGGGGTCAGTCTATTCCTTCCAAATCTCAATAGATATTAATCTCAACTAGGACCTTGGGTGACCAGTCTTTCAAACACAAGTAAGAAATAACTGACATTTTTTTCCCCCTGGCTACACTCTTAAAGTTTCAGAATAATGAATCATTTATTCTTTCCAGGGATCTTTGTAATATGTTTGTGTTTGTGTGTTTTTAAAAGCATATACCAAGGATCGCGTTTTATTATCCCTTGCCAATAAGGCAGCAGGAAATCAAAATTAATTAACCACCAAAGGTATTTGAAAGAGGTATTTGTGTTAATTAGTTTTTACACAAATAAACTAATCCCCTCCACTGAAATTTAAATATATGTACGTGCGTATATATGAACATAGGAAAGTACAGTTGTGAAGGTTATGGTAGAAAAAGTAAATCTGAGGAATTTGCAAGGGACGTATTACAACTTCAGAATATGTGTCTCCTTTGATAGGCAGTAAATCAAAGGTAGAAGGGCCCCACACCAAGATGGAGATTAATTTTATCAACACTGCAGTGTCTTTTCCCAGGACAAGGGTGGGCCCTCCAGTCATAGACTCGTTTGATTCCTAACACTAAATAACTGAATTGGAAAGGAACTTCGATAGAATAGAATAGAATAGAATAGAATAGAATAGAGTAGAATTTTATTTTATTGGCCAAGTGTGATTGGACACACAAGGAATTTGTCTTGGTGCAGATGCTCTCAGTGTGCATAAAAGAAAAAGAGACATTTGTCAAGAATCATGTGGTACGTTTAATCATGGAGGCCACGTTTTGGCCGACCAGGAAGGACGTCTTCGTGACGTCAAAGCTCCGCTCATGGAATTCCCTATTGGGATTCCCCACCTTCGTTTCAGTCTCCAGATCGGCCGAAAACGCTGCTGCCGATTGTAAAAACGGTGCCCCGCCGGGCGGCGCTGCCCAGCTGTATCCTTCTGAAACAGCTGGGCGCTTCTCCACGGTCTCCAGAACCCGAACCCTAACGTTTGCCGAACTTCCGGGTTCGGCATTCGGGAGAACGCCGAGACGCCCCCCGGCTGTTTCAGAAGGTGACAGCCAGGCGCCAGCGCTTCTTGGCGGCCTCCTGAACCCAAAAAGTTCGGGTTCAGGTTTGGGTTCGGGAGAACGCCGAGAAGCCCCCCAGCTATTTTAAAAGGTGACAGCCGGGCGGTGGCGCCCAGCAGAATGCCTTTTTGCTATCTGCGGTGGGTTTGTAAGTCGAAAAAAGTTCGTATGAAGAGGCAAAAAATATCTGAACCCCTGTTTCATATCTCGAAATGTTCGTATCACGGGGGGTTCGTATCACAAGGTACCACTGTATTTCATTTAACAACCAACATTTTGGGCTCAATTGCGGTGTTAAGTCAAGGACTACCTATATTATTTTTGTCATAGGAGAACTTGCATTATATTTGAATATTAGAATAGATTAGCAGTGGGATTTTGTACATAGGTTTTATGTGAACATGTTTCTTCAAAGTGTAGGATGCTACTCCTTTCATTATCCAGCTGGATTGAAAGCTGAAGATCAACATATGTTTAGTGGAGAACAAAGGGTCACTCTTTTAGATCATTTAGTTGCCTAGGAAACATCTACAAGTTGTGCTGTGACAAATTGTGTTGTGGCATCAATACACAGGCAAGTTTGGGGAAGATTTATTTATTTATTTATTCATTCATTCATTTGTCCAATACACAAATACATAGGAAGAGAAATAGACATGTGGTAATATACAGTGGTACCTCGAGATACGAGTTTAATTCGTTCCGGACTTGGGCTCTTAAGTCGAGCAGCTCTTATCTCGAACGACTTTTCCCCATAGGAATTAATGTAAATAATTTTAATTGGTTCCAGCCCACAAAAAACTCACAAAGTTAGTCTAAATTATGCAGAAAGACATGTTTTTAATGAAGAAATGTACATGTACATATAAATGAATAATGAAGTTTCTTTCACTTAACTTGTAAACTTTCTTAAACTTTTAAATTTACATATGTTCAACTTCTCTGCCACCCAATCCTGTAGGACAGAGGTCCCCAACCCTTTTTGCACCAGGGACCGGCTTTAAGCGATCAAGAGAGGAATGGGTGAATGAATGGACGGAGGGTGGGAAGGAAGGAAGGAAAGAGGGAAGGGACAGGAACAGAGGAAGGAAGCAAGGAAACTTATGAAAGGGGAGAGTAAGAGAGGAATGAGTGAAGGGAGGGAGGGAGGGAAGAAGGTGGGAAGGAGAAAGAAAAGAAGAAATAGAGGAAGGGAAGGTAAAAGAGAGAAAGAAAAAGAGCAAGAAAGAAAGCTGCAAGCACCCCCCCCCGAGCCCCCCAGGCCGGCTGCAACCTTTTAAAACACGCGCGCCGCTTCGCAGCTGTCTCCTGAAGCCGAACGCGGAAGTTAGCGTTTGGCTTCAGGAGACAGCTCCTTGGCGCTTGTATCTCGAATTTGGGCTTGTAAGTAGAACAAAAATATCTCTCCCCTCCCAGCTCTTATCTCGAGTTGCTCTTAAGTAGAGCAGCTCTTATGTCGGGGTTCCACTGTATATAAGGGTAAAAGTGAACTTAGAGGAGAGGATATATGAAAGGAAGAGAATATATATGATAGGTGAGAGAAAGGAAAGACAATTGGACAGGGGACGAAAGGCACACCAGTGCACTTATGTAACGCCCCTTACTGGCCTCTTAGGAACCTGGAGAGGTCAATCGTGGAGAGTCTAAGGGAGAAATGTTGGGCGTTAGGGGTTGACACAATTGAGTCAGGTAATGAGTTCCACGCTTTGATAACTCGATTGTTAAAGTCATATTTTTTACAGTCAAGTTTGGAGCGGTATTAAATTTGAATCTGTTGCGTGCTCTTGTGTTGTTGCGGTTGAAGCTGAAGTAATCATTGACCGGTAGGACATTGTAGCATATGATCTTGTGGGCAATACTCAAATCGTGTTTTAGGTGCCGTAGTTCTAGGCTTTCTAGGCCCAGGATTGTTCGTCTATTTTCGTAGGATATTTTGTTTCGAGTGGAGGAGTGAAGGGCTGAAGATCAGAAGGTTTAAAATAGTGACTATGATCACTTGGAGTTGCAGAGAAGAATAAATTATCCTCTTGCTCTAGAAAGAGTTTCAGAGATGCAGAATGCTGTAAAACCACTGTTGATAATAATTGAGAGGTGAAAAAAATTAATAACACATTAGATATGCAACAAAGCATCCTGGCATCAGGTTTCCCCAAAACTCAGAAGAGATTTATGACTCTCTGTAGAGCTTTTCTCTACTTGAATTAGCATTCATTCCCTTCCTGTTTTTTATTCCACCCCTACTCCATCTGCTTTCCTTGAACTTGCACATAACTTGTAGTTTACAGCTGTTTGTTCAAGATATCTCTCCCCTTCTGGATTTATCCGGGTGATAAAAGATACAGTAGAATTGTGCCTGAATAGGCAGCATGTAAAAATAAAATATATTTTTGGTCCATTAGGTTGCTGCTTTCCTGAAAGAATTGAGAGCTTTCCATCATTGTCTTTCAATCTGTGCTTCAGTTTTCTGTGTTGTAAGATAGCGGTGATAGATATAAATATAAATATTTATATAATTCGTGCGGCAGAAGGCGGTCTCGGAGATATGTTCATTAAGCATATCAAAGTTCATTCATATGGTAACCATGTTTCCCCTGAATGGATAAAATAGATAAATGTTGAGTCTGTTATTGAGGTACATTGTGGAAAGAGGGATTCTATAATTGCCAACTTAAGTCCAAGTGGAAGGCATGAAAGCCATGAATGTGTACTTACAAAAATCTCATATTTATCAGATTATTATTAGATTATTATTATTATTATTATTATTATTATTATTATTATTATCATTAATTATTGGATTTGTATGCCGCCCCTCTCCGCAGACTCGGGGCGGCTAACAACAATGATAAAAAAACAGCACGTAACAATCCAATTAATAAAACAACTAAAAACCCTTATAGTAAAACCAAACATTCACACAAATATACCATATATAACTTGTAATGGCCTAGGGGGAAAGAATATCTTAACTCCCCCATGCTTGGTGATAAAGGTGGGTCTTGAGTAATTTGCGAAAGACAAGGAGGGTGGGGGCCGTTCTAATCTCTGGGGGAGTTGATTCCAGAGGGCCGGGGCCGCCACAGAGAAGGCTCTTCCCCTGGGGCCCGCCAAACAACATTGTTTGTATAAGGGCAGACTAGATGGACCAGGAGGTCTTTTTCTGCCGTCAGACTTCTATGTTTCTATGTTTCTATGTTTGGTCGACGGGACCCGGAGAAGGCCAACTCTGTGGGACCTTATCAGCCGCTGGGATTCATGCGGTAGAAGTCGGTTCCAGATGTATTCTGGCCCAATGCCATGTAGGGCTTTAAAGGTCATTACCAACACTTTGAATTGTGACCAGAAACCGATCGGCAGCCAGCTAGATGTTTTTGTCTTGCCCTTTTTACTTTAAACACTACCCCAAAGTGGTATACTGTAGTGATATAATAATCTACACTATTCTAAACTTGACACATTACCTCTACAAATAAAGCTGATCTATTCTCATAGAAAAAAATTAAAGTAGTTCCAATAGAATAGGAATTTAACTCAGCCTTTTGGATTTTTAAAAATTGCTACTTAAAAATCATGTTCTAATTTTTCCAGTACTTACTTCCCCGTCCTGACTATTAAAAATGATAGCCATTCATCTGGGACATAATGCATGAAATAAATATTAAATATGATTTTCCCCCACTCAAATTGATACTAAATAACTGTTTCAATGAATTTGCAATATGCAAATTCAATTTGCAAATATTAGACTCATGGTAAAATTGGTGTCTGTTTAATTTTTGAAAACAGAAGAAACTTTGTGATCATTTGAAATCGCTTTGAAAAGAGACTTTGTCTCAATATTCTGCAATTCTAATTAAAATTATTGCTTTTAAATGTGATATGAAGGCAATAATCTGAGCCACTCCCAGACATGAAAAATAATTACTTTTTTTTATTTTGTTCAAATGTTGCAACAATGCATTATAAATTTCTTAATCTGGCAGATTAACGGTGTTAGATTAATACCTGGTTACACTAATTGGATATCAGTAACGGTGCCATTAACGGATAGATCCCATTGCTTATGGAGCTGTCTTGCATGGCTAATCCAATTTGGAGCTTAGCATTAATTGTAGTCATGCTGAGATGAATGGATATGGGGAGCGGTACCTTTCCAGGAAAAAAACTACGGTTCAATGATTCCATTGCCATTTAGTTCCTTCCGTAAATTCTGCCATTTATGACCTAAGCTTGGCAGTACAAAATGGAAATAATTGCAGGCAACAGAGTCCGACTTCTAGTTTGAATTTAGCTACTAATCTTCTCTTGAACGTAACAAAGAAAAGGCTCCTAAATAATAGTAAATTTTAATAATAATACTGTATCTTTGTTCTTAGTTCTGTTTTAGACCTAAGCCTGAATTCATTTCAATGAAGACTGTTTTTAAAATAAATATGGCAATATGGCAAATGATTTAGCTTTACTAGATAAATGGTCAAAGCAATGGAAACTTCAGTTTAATGTTTCCAAATGTAAAATAATG
The DNA here is from genome assembly GCF_031021105.1 of Erythrolamprus reginae. Taxonomy (NCBI): domain Eukaryota; kingdom Metazoa; phylum Chordata; class Lepidosauria; order Squamata; family Dipsadidae; genus Erythrolamprus; species Erythrolamprus reginae. Next base: position 83,309,910 of record NC_091956.1, on the reverse strand, counting down.
CACTTGGGGAAAAGGAAGCCTCAATCTGAGTATTGTATTGGCAGTTCTGTGTTAGCAAAAACTTCAGAAGAAAAGGATTTAGGGGTAGTGATTTCTGACAGTCTCAAAATGGGTGAACAGTGCAGTCAGGCGGTAGGGAAAGCAAGTAGGATGCTTGGCTGCATAGCTAGAGGTATAATAAGCAGGAAGAGGGAGATTATGATTCCCTTATATAGAGCGCTGGTGAGACCACATTTGGAATACAGTACTGTGTTCAGTTCTGGAGACCTCACCTACAAAAAGATATTGACAAAATTGAACAGGTCCAAAGACAGGCTACAAGAATGGTGGAAGGTCTTAAGCATAAAACCTATCAGGAAAGACTTCATGAACTCAATCTGTATAGTCTGGAGGACAGAAGGGAAAGGGGGGACATGATCGAAATATTTAAATATGTTAAAGGGTTAAATAAGGTCCAGGAGGGAAGCGCTTTTAATAGGAAAGTGAACACAAGAACAAGGGGACACAATCTGAAGTTAGTTGGGGGAAAGATCAAAAGCAACATGAGAAAATATTATTTTACTGAAAGAGTAGTAGATCCTTGGAACAAACTTCCAGCAGACGTGGTTGGTAAATCCACAGTAACTGAATTGAAACATGCCTGGGATAAAAATGTATCCATCCTAAGATAAAATACAGAAAATAATATAAGGGCAGACTAGATGGATCATGAGGTCTTTTTCTGCCGTCAGTCTTCTATGTTTCTAAATTGGAATATATGCAGCCAGCAAAAACCCAACATGTAACCACCTTCCATTGTTTATTGTGTCATTTTTGGAGCATTACAAGCAACATGTAGTTAACATATTTTGGCTGTGATACCATGTTGTACATAACCATCCATGGAAGCACATTTAGAAGCACACTTCTATCTTTGGATAAAAAAAATTACAGCACAGATAAATGGAAATATTTTTCCCTTTCTACCTTTAACAACAACAACAACACAAGAGCAAGTAATAGATGCAAACCAAATGTAAATCACTCAATGCACTTCACTTTGTTAATGTAATAAGCTTTCTTATTGGCTTCCCAAAATAATCTAACTGTTCCCAAAATAATCTAATTGTTTTTAATTCGACATGGTAAAATCATAGTGTTTAACCATGCTTGAAAGTATATTTAATTACTTAAGTTACTTCCACGTTTTGCCCAAGCTTCAAGTGATGCCCTTCAGGTGAACCCCTTTCCATGGTGATATTATAGCTGCTATTAATAATGTCTGAAAATAGTTTAGTGTTCCCTAATTGACAGTTGATATAAGGAGTCTTACTAGTTATTAACTGAACGAGCTAGACTTGCATAAATCCTTTGGTTTTATCTACCAACGGTTCTTTCTCCCAGCAGTTTTATATTACAGAATCAATGAGAACTAAATCATTTCATTTATCAGGTTAGCCACATGATGAACTATTGGGAACTTTGCTTTTCTCCAATATATATATGAAGCCTGCAGGAACAATAGAATATAAAACAAAACTTAAACTTTTAGCAATAAGGCTACATCATCTTAACTTCTTTTAATATTCTTTGGTCATACATACTCTGTTTTTCCAACAAAACCTCTATCATCAGTACTTAATTCTTCCCATTCAATGAGCATGCTTTTCAAATGAATTAATATTGTGTGGAAATTCAGGTTTTATTTAAAATATATAAATAGCAATGAACTCCATCCATCTCCTTAGGTAATCAAGCTTTATCTCTTGCTGCAGACAATATGATACTCTTTGCCAGTTATCTATGTGTAATGTCAGAGCTCTGTAGATAAGCGTTTACAAAATAAACAGTTGAAAAATGATTTTATTCAAATTTAATTTTGGAACTCTGGTTCATCTTACTTTGTTTTTTAAAAATAATTTTATTAAGCAGTTTTGAAAACAGAAAACAACAATAACAACAAAAACAAAAAAGCAAAAACCAGAAAATAATATAGAAAAGGAATGAAGGAAGAAAGAAAGAAAGAAAGAAAGGGAGGAAGGAAGGAAAGAAGGAAGGAAGGGACAGAAAAAAGATATATACAAACCTACAAAATATACATATATACAAAATCCAAACACAAAAACCGATACAACTACAACCTCATTACAACATTACAAACAGAAATCCTAACCCTAACATCACATATAACATTATAACTTTATCCTTTTCGCAGTCGTGTGTTTTATCCTTTATCCTCTGTCTCTCATTGTTCATTGTAATTAGTCTAATTTACCACTTTATTCACTTCTAATTTTTAATTCTTACCTTGAAATTTAAGATAAGGAGGATACTGAGTTTTTACAAAATGGTCAAAATGGTATAATTGGCTAGAGAACAAAACCGAACTTAGCAGATGTAAAAGTATGGTTCACCTTATTTTCAATATGGGAAAGAATTTGAGGAAAATGAAACCCTTCCATTAAACTTTAGTAAACATTCAGCTTCAATTAACATAGAGACATTGGTATGTTAATTCTTTCGTTCAGAACCTTGGCTAACTTATTGATTGATTGATTGATTGATTGATTGATTGATTGGATTTGTATGCCGCCCCTCTCCATGGACTCAGGGCGGCTAACAACAGTGATAAAAACAATATGTAGCAATCCAATAATAAAACAACTAAAAAACCCTTATTATAAAAACCAGACATACATACTGACATACCATGCATAAACTGTAGAGGCCTAGGGGGAAAGAACATCTCAGTTCCCCCATGCCTGATGGCAGAGGTGGGTTTTAAGGAGCTTACGAAAGGCGAGGAGGGTGGGGGCAGTTCTGATCTCTGGGGGGAGTTGGTTCCAGAGGGCCGGGGCCGCCACAGAGAAGGCTCTTCCCCAGGGTCCCGCCAAATGATATTGTTTAGTTTACGGGACCCGGAGAAGGCCAACTCTGTGGGACCTAATCGGTTGCTGGGATTCGTGCGGCAGAAGGCGGTCCCGGAGATAATCTGGTCCGATGCCATGAAGGGCTTTATAGGTCATAACCAACACTTTGAATTGTGACCGGAAACTGATCGGCAACCAATGCAGACTGCGGAGTGTTGGAGTAACATGGGCATTTTGGGGAAAGCCCATGACTGCTCTCGCAGCTGCATTCTTATAATTTATTTTTCTGCATACTGTGAAGTAAAATGACTTTGTTCCATTGGTTAAAACAAACTTCTTAGCAGTATGGCTTGCCATGGGAAGCTTAATCATTTCTTCTATGGATATCCATCCCATTGAGAAACAATTCACATATTGAATACAGGCAAAGAGTTGATATACTGTATATGACAAAGACTTATTTCAGAAGACTTGACAATTACTTTAAAAAAACAACAATCAACTGATTAGTCTAAACTGCCAGAGCTATCCTTAATCTTTCTCCCTTCTCTCTAATCCCCCTCATTTAGAAACTACTGTGTTGGGGAAAAAAGAATTATAAATACTGTATAAAAGAACGCCATGCCATAGAAACATAGAAGATTGATGGCAGAAAAAGACCTCATGGTCCATCTAGTCTGCCCTTATACTATTTCTTGTATTTTATCTTAGGATGGATATATGTTTATCCCAGGCATGTTTAAATTCAGTTACTGTGGATTTACCAACCACGTCTTCTGGAAGTTTGTTCCAAGGATCTACCACTCTTTCAGTGGAATAATATTTTCTCACGTTGCTTTTGATCTTTCCCCCAACTAACTTCAGATTGTGCCCCCTTGTTCTTGTGTTCACTTTCCTATTAAAAACACTTCCCTCCTGAACCTTATTCAACCCTTTAACATATTTAAATGTTTCGATCATGTCCCCCCTTTTCCTTCTGTCCTCCAGACTATACAGATTGAGTTCATGAAGTCTTTCCTGACAAGTTTTATGCTTAATGCCATGACATATTTCAGGATGTGGAAGAAAAGCTGCATGTTCCCAGACTAGCAAAAGCAGCATGAATCCCCACAAATTAAAACCAAATTATTTTACCCTTTTTCAATAATTTTATTCCATTAGATACTTGAAGTCATTTTGCTGTTAGGTAAATAAACAAACAAATTGTTACGAAAACTGATCACTTCCACAGTTGTTTCATACAGAAGGTAATTTAGGTTTGCATAATAAAAGCCCAGGTAATCTGGCCTTGGTTATTAGCAAAACTTTGTTTTGCCCAGTTAAGCTATTGAATTAGATTTACAGTTTTAATTTGATGAAGGATTCTTCTATGGTGGAGGGACATATTCTACTTTACTACATGGCTCGAGGCTCATTGGGGATGCAGATGTAATTGGATTAAGTCTCTTCTGGGGAAATAAATCAGGCAATGTTCATTCTAGTCAAATCCAGTCGGGAAAAGACAGCTTGAAGGGATGTGGCATAAAATAACATTTTGTAAATCTACAGGTTTGCATGCCTGTACTCTCTGTATCTCTGAAATGTTCTACCGGAATTTTCCCTTGACTCCCACACATGCGCACTAGTTATTTCTCACTCTAGGGGGCGGTGTTCAGGGAAGCCCTGCCATCTTCACCTCTAGAATAGAATAGAATGGAATAGAATAGAATAGAATTTTATTGGCCAAGTGTGATTGGACACACGAGGAATTTGTCTTGGTGCATATGCTCTCAGCGTACATAAAAGAAAAACATACATTTGTCAAGAATCATGTGGTACAACACTTAATCATTGTCATAGGGGTCAAATAAGCAATGAAGAAACAATCAATATTATTAAAAATGTTAGGATACAAGCAACAAGTTACAGTCATACAGTCCTAAGTGGGAGGAAAAGGATGATAGGAACGATGAGAAAAAACTAGTAGAAATAGAAGTGCAGATTTAGTAAAAAGTCTGGCAGTGTTGAGGGAATTGTTGGTTATGACCTATAAAGCCCTTCATGGCATCGGACCAGAATATTTCCGGGACCGTCTTCTGCCACACGAATCCCAGCGACCAGTTAGGTCCTACAGAGTTGACCTTCTCCGGGTCCCGTCAACTAAACAATGTCGTTTGGCGGGGCCCAGGGAAAGAGACTTCTCTGTGGCGGCCCCGACCCTCTGGAACCAACTCCCCCCAGATATCAGAGTTGCCCCCACCCTCCTTGCCTTTCGTAAGCTCCTCAAAACCCACCTCTGTCGTCAGGCATGGGGGAACTGAGACTTTCCCTTCCCCCTAGGCTTATAAAATTTATGCATGGTATGTCTGTATGTATGATTGGTTTTTCTTAAATTGGGGTTTTTTAAATTACTTTTAATATTAGATTTGTTTATATTGTCTTTTTTACTGTTGTTAGCCACCCCGAGTCTGCGGAGTGGGGCGGCATATAAATAAATAAATAAGTAAGTAAGTAAACAAACAAACAAACAAATAAATAAATAGTTTGTTTAGTAGAGTAATGGCGTTTGGGGGGAAAACTGTTCTTGTGTCTAGTTGTCTTGATGTGAAGTGCTCTGTAGTGACGTTTTGAGGGCAGGAGTTGAAGCAGTTTGTGTCCAGGATGCGAGGGGTCAGTCAATATTTTCCCCGCCCTCTTCTCAACAAATTGAGTTTCAGCAAAATGTTTGGTGGAGGAGTATTTTGGGTGTTTGCTTTCCAAACTTTTCAGATGCCAAAAGGATTTAATCTTTTGTCGAAGTGAAGTGAGCATTCTCTGGGTTTATTATTACTTATAAGGTCAGCAGCATCCTTAAAATTTAAAGCAAGAACCGTGTGTATGAAGCAATAACTCCTGGCTTGGCAGCGCTTCCCGGAATGTCCGTGTGAAATTGTGACCTTGCTTAGTCACAAGAACATTCCTGGCATTGCTCCTGCCGGAGACTCAGGAGGTTGATTGATGCAAGGAAAGGTTGAGAAAGAAATCTTTTGGGGGCTTGATTATAGTGAGGTTGCACCGTACGCCTTGAACGGTGTAAAGGCAAAAGACACAAATTTAATGGAATCCTAAATGTCAGTAAGATTGAATGCCACTTCCAGTGGAGAATTCCCTCCTAGACTTCTGAATATAAAGTGACAGGTTCTATTAAAATTTACCTTTTTCCCCTCTCTCTTAAAAACGGAAGCATGAATATGTGTGAAATGTATGCTTGTAACCCTGCGTCAAAACCCAACTGAATAAAACTGACAACCAGGTGGAGGCCATTATCAAAGCTCCCCAACCTATCTATTTTTCTCACCCGTGCAAAAATTCCCGAAAATGTCTTTAGCTGACGTTATACAACTCTTTATGGAGATATAGCTATAGATACTATAAAATTCACTCTGTGATACAACCCATGAAAAATAACTATCTGCAGCTATACTTTGAAGTAGCGCCGGGTTGATAGCCCATATGAAAGTCATCCTTTTTTAATTCAAGTATTACTGTTTCTTTGGGATCACTCCCATAACGCAGTGTTTTCCCTGTGTTAGTCTGTTTTCTGGAGGAAACTCGGCTATTTAAAATAGCTAAGCCGCAGAGTGAAGTGATGCTAAGGCTCTTTTTCCTGTAAAAGAAAGCAATTTTTTGGATTTTTAATCATTTCTAATACCAAATTACTATTGTACACTGTTTTATTGTCGCTGTTAGCCGCCCCGAGTCTCCGGAGAGGGGCGGCATACAAATCCAATAAATGAAGGAAGGAAGGAAGGAAGAATGAAAGAAAGAAAGAAAGAAAGAAAGAAAGAAAGAAAGAAAGAAAGGATTAAGCGTTCGCTGGCTGGGGAATTCTGGGAGTTGAAGTCCAAAAATTCAATCCTGGGCCTAGAAAGTTTAGAACTAAGACGCCTTAAACAAGATCTAAGTATTGCCCACAAGATCATACGCTGCAACGTCCTGCCTCTCGGTGACTACTTCAGCTTCAACCACAACAACACAAGAACACACAACAGATTTAAACTTAATATTAACCGCTCCAAACTTGACTGTAAAAAATATGACTTCAGTAACCGAGTTGTCGAAGCGTGGAACTCATTACCAGACTCCATAGTGTCATCCCCAAACCCCCAACACTTTACCCTTAGATTATCTACGGTTGACCTCTCCAGATTCCTAAGAGGTCACTAGAGTGCCTTCCTTCCCCTGTCCTATTGCTCTCCTATATCTCCTATACCTTTCTTCTATTCCTATATCTCTTCTTCTATTCTTTCATTGATAGGTTCTATTACTATACATTCTTTTCTATTATTTCTTAGATATGTTTTACTATGAGTATCTCCTCTATAACCTTCATCATGTATTTTACTATGTGTATATAGATATATACCCACTAAAACCCTCATTGTGTATTGGACAAAATAGATAGATAGATAGATAGATAGATAGATAGATAGATAGATAGATAGATAGATAGATAGATAGATGATAGATAGAAATATAGATAGATAGATGATAGATAGGTAGGTAGGTAGGTAGATAGATAGATAGATAGATAGATAGATAGATAGATGAGATAGATAGATAGATAGATAGATAGATAGATAGATAGATAGATGATAGATACAAAGAAACATAGATAGATAGATAGATAGATAGATAGATAGATAGATAGATAGATAGATAGATAGATAGATAGATAGATAGATAGATGAGATAGGCAGGCAGGCAGGCAGGCAGGCAGGCAGGCAGGCAGGCAGGCAAGCAAGCAAGCAAGCAAGCAAGCAAGCAAGCAAGTAAGTTGCCAAGGTTGGGAAACACTGGCATAGCCTATGTTGATAGAGCAAACATTGATAGTTCCTGCTCTTTCCTGATCTGGTCTACCTTGGGACAGGGCCAGAAGCAAAGCAGTTGAAATCAGGTAAGTTTGTTATGCAACACGGTGCAGATGCCAGGAAACAAAGGGCACCAAGTCCAATGCCCACATAAGGAGAAAAAAAAAGCATGTATAATTTAAACCTTGAATTGTAACCTATAGACTAGAAGACTAGATTGCTAGATGGCCTTGTTAAGACTTCTTGTGCCGGCAGTAAAAGCTAGTTATCTATATGAGCCTCATCCTTGACTTCCAGTTCCTTAGTGCTGATTGAGTTTTTGCAAAGATATTTATTACCATGCCCTAGGAAGATCTCCATCACAGACAATATCACCAGGGTCCTGTTAGTGATTTATAAGAGCTAGTTTTTTTAAAAGAGGGAGAGAGACAGAAGGGGGAAATCTATATTTTGTTTCCCACAACACTAAGGCAGCCCAAAGCAATGGCAAATTATTTTTCAAAATGCTGCTTAGAACAGTCCACAGTGTACCACCTATTTGCATGTATAACGGTTTGAGTTTTTGAATGCCACTCAGTTATATTCATAAAACCAAGGCCTCTTGCTGGTTTTTTGCAATCTACCCGAGATTTCCAGAGAGCATAAACCGCCATCTGGCAGCCACTCATTGATAAAAGGTCAAATCAAGTGCTCAGTACTTAAATGGGCTTTTCCTTCGATATTTGCCGAATTGCGTGTTCAGTATCTTTCTTCTTGGGGATCGAGTGTATAATTTTGCTCCTTGTGCGCCTTCCCCCAGGGAGCCATTTAGATTCATATCAGCTCATTGTGGCTCATCAATATTTCTGCTCAGTTTCCAGGAAGCTTTGATTATGAAGGTGAGTAAAAACCACGAGGTAGACAGAAATATCATTTTTTAACACAGCCAGGTGAGTTTCATGCAAATTTTCACTGAAGGCTATATGCTGCAAAAAGATTGGGTATTCTCTAGAGCAGTGATGGTGAACCTATTATTATTATTATTATTATTATTATTATTATTATTATTATTATTATTATTATTATTATTATTATTAATTAGATTTGTATGCCGCCCCTCTCCGTAGACTCGGGGCGGCTTACAGCAATGATAAAAACAATATATAATGACAAATCTAATAGTTAGAATCTAAAATAACAATAATACATTTAAAAAGTCTAAAAAACAAGAAACCCCAAGATATGAAAACATACATACAGTCATATCATACACAAAAAACTACATAGGCAGGGGGAGATGTTTCAGTTCCTCCACGCTTGACAACAGAGGTGGGTTTGAAGGAGTTTACGAAAGGCAAGGAGGGTGGGGGCAGTTCTAATCTCTGGAGGGAGCTGATTCCAGAGGGTCGGAGCCACCACACAGAAGGCTCTTCCCCTGGGTCCCGCCAAACGACATTGTTTCGTTGACGGGACCCGGAGGAGACCAACTCTGTGGGACCTAACCGGTCACTGGGATTCGTGTGGCAGAAGACGGTTCCACAGATATTTATTTATTTTATTTATTATTTAGATTTGTATGCCGCCCCTCTCCATGAACTCGGGGCGGCTCACAACAGGCATAAACAAATCGTACAAATCCAAATAGATTCAAATAAATTTAAATATTTAAAAAAGTTTTTAAAAGAACCACGATATACTAACAAGCACACACACAAACATACCATACATAAATTGTACGTGCCCGGGGGAGATGTTTCAGTTCCCCCATGCCTGATGACAAAGGTGGGTTTTAAGAACTTTACGGAAGGCAGGGAGAGTAGGGGCAGTTCTAATCTCCGGGGGGAGTTGGTTCCAGAGAGTCGGGGCCGCCATAGAGAAGTCTCCCCCTGGGGCCCGCCAACCGACATTGTTTAGTTGACGGGACCCGGAGAAGGCCCACTGTGTGGGACCTAATCGGTCACTGGGATTCGTGCGGCAGGAGGCGGTCTCAGAGGTATTCTGGTCCCGTGCCATGAAGGGCTTTAAAGGTCATAACCAACACTTTGAATTGTGATCGGAAATTGATCGGCAACCAATGCAGACTGCGGAGTGATGGCGAAACATGGGCATACTTAGGTAAGCCCATGACTGCTCTCGCAGATGCATTCTGCACGATCTGAAGTTTCCGAACACTTTTCAAAGGTAGCCCCATGTAGAGAGCGTTACAGTAATCGAATCTCGAGGTGATGAGGGCATGAGTGACTGTGAGCAATGAGTCCCGGTCCAGATAGGGCCGCAACTGGTGCACCAGGTGAACCTGGGCAAACGCCCCCCTCGCCACAGCTGAAATATGGTTTTCTAATGTGAGCTGTGGATCGAGGAGGATGCCCAAGTTGCGGACCCTCTCCGAGGGGGTCAATAATTCCCCCCCCCCCAGGGTAATGGACGGATAGATGGAATTGTCCTTGGGAGGCAGAACCCACAGCCACTCCGTCTTATCCGGGTTGAGTTTGAGTCTGTTGACATCCATCCAGGCCCCAACAGCCTCCAGACACCGGCACATCACTTCCACTGCTTCGTTGACTGGACATGGGGTGGAGATGTAAAGCTGGGTATCATCAGCGTACTGATGATACCTCACCCCATGCCCTCGGATGATCTCACCCAGCGGTTTCATGTAGATATTAAATAGCAGGGGGGAGATGACCGACCCCTGAGGTACCCCACAAGGGAGAGACCTTGGAGTCGACCTCTGACCCCCCACTAACACTGACTGTGATTCTGGTCCGATGCCATGTAGGGCTTTATAGGTCATTACCAACACTTTGAATTGTGACCAGAGTAGCATGTAAAGCCATATCTGCTGGCATGTGAGCTATTGCCCTAGCTCACCTCCATTTTTGCTACCTCACAGCGTTCCCCCCTGTTCGGGCAGTAGCCCACCCCTGGTGCTAGGAAACAATTATGGCAAAACAATGTGTCAGTCACAAGATTTCGTGTGTCCTAGTTTCCATTCTTTGTACAATGATACCTTGTCTTACAAACCCCTCATCATACGAACTTTTCGAGATACGAACCCAGGGTTTACAATTTTTTGCCTCTTCTTCCAAACCATTTTCCCCTTACGAACACGCCACTGCTGGGATGCCACACCTCCGGACTTCCATTGCCAGGCGAAGGCTCCCCTCATTGAGAAACCCCACCTCTGAACCTTCCGTTGCCAGTGAAATGCCCGTTTTTGCGCTGCTGGGATTCCCTTGCGGCTCCCCTTCATGGGAAACCCCACCTCTGGACTTCCGGGTTTTTGCGATGCTGCAGGGGAATCCCAGCAGGAGGTGGGGTTTCCTAGCAAGGGGAGCCTCAGCGAAATCGCAGCATCGCAAAAACACAGAAGTCCTCGGGAACCCCACCTCTGGACTTTGGTGTTTTTGCGTTGCTGCAATTTTGCTGAAGCTCGCTGAGGCTCCCCTCGCTGGGAAACCCCACCTCCGGACTTCACTGGCAGCGGAAGGTCCAGAGGTAGGGTTTCCCAACGAGGGGAGCCTTCGCCTGGCAACGGAAGTCCGGAGGCGGGGCATCCCAGCAGCCGCGGTGGGTTCGTAAGGTGAAAATAGTTCGGAAGAAGAGGCAAAAAATCGTAAACCCTGGGTTCGTATCTTGAAAAGTTTGTAAGACGAGGGGTTTGTAAGACGAGGTATCACTGTACAAGAATGGAAACTAGGACACACAAAATCTTGTGACTGACACATTGTTTTGCCATAATTGTTTCCTAGCACCAGGGGTGGGCTCCTGCCCGAACAACGGGGAATGCTTTGGGGTAGCAAAAATGGAGCTCTACCCCATAACACCCAATTTGCCCTGAAAGATGTCGAAAGAAAATGCAGGGTGTCCTGCATAAGCCATGCGCACAGTGTGGTAGTAAAAAAATTGGTAGCCCTTCACTGCGTAGCACTGATTGGTAATGAAATGTCTAAAAGAAACAACCAAGCTCAGAGAACAATAAGGACCCTACAAATTGTTGGTATTTAAATGTTGGGTTTTTAATGTGTTTTCTTTTAAACATTAGATTTGTCACATTGTACATTGTTTTATTATTGTTGTGAGCCGCCCCGGGTTTGCGGAGAGGGGCGGCATACAAATCTAATAAATTATTATTATTATTATTATTGTTGTTGTTGTTGTTCTTATTATTATTATTTATTAGATTTGTATGCCTCCCCTCTCTGTAGACTCGGGGTGGAGTGTTGTTGTTGTTGTTGTTGTTGTTGTTGTTGTTGTTGTTGTTGTTATTATTATTATTATTATTATTATTATTATTATTATTATTATATCACATTGGATGGTGGACCATTCTTAACTACACCAGACCAGGAAAAACAAACTACACGAAAGCTAAAACTACTTTTATTCAGATTGCATAATATAACAGAATATTGCAAGTTATGATTGTACTATTCTTCAATTCCCTTCTTATATACCAATAAATCATGGTGACATCTGCCTGTTTCCCGAGCCTTAAAGAGTATTTCAACCTTTCCCCAGGGAACAAATTTTGCATATGTCCAACAAGGTCACTTACTTATTCTCTATAAAGTGTGGTTTTGGAATCACATTGCACTTCACTCCACTTTTCTTTAGAAACTAGCAAGAAGAGTTATTATCTACTTTAAGAGTGTGGCTAATGGTGTTATACAGTCTAGCTGACACTAATCTTAGTTGCTACATATAGAAAGGTTTATAAGAGACTTAGCTTTGCTCTGTTCTTGATTGAAAGGTATAATAAAGATTTTGTCTGGTCTTTGGAACATTTTAAGCCTTATTGGGCTATGAGGATGTAATAAAGTTGATGGGGAAAAAGTACTTAATAACTTAAACTGTGCTTCATTATAATTATTATTTCAAACATAAAGATTTTAGGATTATCTCCCTGTAATTTTTAAAAATCTTGTTAGGCATTGGCTCTTATTCGTTTCTGAAGCATGAATTTCCATCCCTGTAGCCTGAGCATTTTTATAATAAACCTTATTTTCATTTTGCTCACTTACTAAAGTTGAGTAGCTTCTTGTATAAAAATATTTTCAGGCAGATCCAGTCTGGCTTTCCCTTATATATTGGTCTCAGAACAGAAATATTCAACCCATTGTTTTTTCCAACCCAATTTATAAGTTAAGTCACCTTTCACCAAGTAAGAATCCAACCTATTCACGTAACACAAATATTACATGTAGTGATTGATTTGCTTTGTGCCGTTTAGAGCTGACATACATCATCGACAAAATATCCCCAAAGACTCAAGGATGAGTTGTTATTACAAACATCCCAGATAGCTATAAATTAGAAGCTTCATTATCTGCTGAAACTCTTATGCATTCTGCTTGTCAGAAATTCATTTTAGAGGCAGAGCCATAAGGATGGATGTTACATAGGAGTATTATATCCAAACATGTTGTATATCTGTAAGGTGACACTATCATATTTTAGACGGCTTTTGTCAGCAATCTAATGTGTGTTTTTTCCCCAAAACTTGAATTGGTAGACTGCAACATTATGAAGGGGCAAGAGATAAGAAATAAACACGGAATTAGAAGACAGGTCTTGTCCTGGATTGGTAACTGGCTAAATTGTAGAAAGCAAAGGGTGGCAATAAATGGACAATTCTCTGGATGGAAAGAAGTGAGAAGTGGTGCATCCCAAGGTTCAGTTTTGGGACGTTTATTTTTTAATTTATGCATTAATGATCTGGATGTAGAAGTAAATAGTGAGGTAACAATGTTTGCTGATACTAAATTGTTTGTTTGTTTATTTGTTTATTTATTTGTTTGTTTGTTTATTTGTTCATTCATTCATTCATTTATTCATGTATGTATTTGTTTGTTTGTTTATTTATTTGTTTATCTATCTATCTATCTATCATCTATCTATCTATCTATCTATCTATCTATCTATCTATCTATCTATTTATTAGATTTGTATGCCGTTCCTCTCCGTAGACTCGGGGCGGCTAACAACAATAATAAAACAGCATATGACAAATCTAATATTTAAAATAGCTAAAAACCCTTATTAAAAACCAAACATACACACAAACAAACATACCATGCATAAATTGTATAGGTCTGGGGGGAAGGAATATCTCAATTTTATCTCAATGTTCCGGGTAGTGAAAAGTGAAACTGATTGTCGGGAGCTCCAGAAGGATCTGTCGAAATTGAGACAAAGCGGCAAATGCATTTTAATCTAAACAAGTGCAAAGTTATGCACATCGGGGCAAAGAACCCCAATTATACCTACCAACTGATGGGGACCAAACTTTCTGAGACAACCCAAGAAAGGCACCTTGGGGGTTTGGTGGACAGCTCAATGAAGATGTCAACCCAGTGCGCAGCAGCAGTAAAAAAAAGCAAATTCCATGCTTGGCACGATTAGGAAGGGAATCGAAAATAAGTCAATAAGTGTTGTATTGCCTCTGTACAAATCAATGGTGAGACCACACTTAGAGTACTATGTACAGTTCTGGTCACTGCACCTCAAGAAGGATATAATGGAACTGGAAAAGGTGCAAAAAAGGGCAACAAGAATGATCAAGGGAATGGAGCATCTCCCTTATGAAACCAGGTTGCAACACCTTGGTCTCTTCAACCTTGAAAGACGGTGTTTAAGGAGTCACTTGATCAAAGTGTTATTTAGATGTAATAATTGTATTAATTAGATGTAATAATTGAATTACAAGGGAATATACACTGAAGTTCTAGAATAATGCAAGAATCAAAAGCAACATGAGAAAATATTATTTTACTGAACGAGTAATAGATGCATGGAACAAACTTCCAGCAGACGTGGTTGATAAATCCACAGTAACTGAATTTAAACATGCCTGGGATAAACATAGATCCATCCTAAAATAAAATAGAGAAAATAGTATAAGGGCAGACTAGATGGATCATGAGGTCTTTTTCTGCCGTCAATCTTCTATGTTTCTATGTTTCTATCTTATTTAAAAGATTAATCATCGGCAGAGTTGATCTAGATGTATAATAGTACAGTATAACAATAAATGCCTAGAGTTAGAATAGACCATTACATTACATATAGCCTACAGAGAGGGGCGGCATACAAATCTGATAAATAAATAAACTTATTTAATCTAAATACAATTCTATATTCCATTAAAACTCCCACTTCTGTCTTGTTGTTTGCAAATTTCAATTGGGCAAAACAACACATTATAGGGCAACAATCAACAAAACTCAAATGAGCTATTTTACAGAATGTATCCAAAAACAGAGACTTGGGTAGGATTAAAATTTGGAAAAGTTGTGATCACTTCCATGCTACCACAATCACCCATGGTCATTTGGTTATCATTTCCATAGGATTATAAGGAAAGTTAGGGTACAAGCTGGAAGGAACTTGCCACGTTTCCCCAAAAATAATATGTGTCCCCATAATAAGGCCAATCAGGCTTTTTGGCACATGAACAAATAAACCCACCCAACTACTTTCCGGGCAAAAGGGGGCGGGACATATTGGTAGCTGCACTTCTTGGGGTGGGCACTCTTTTCCCGGGAGAGTAAGAGCCACCCGCTGCCTTGTGGAACAGGACTTGTGCGTTGCATGCACGAAAGGCAGCAGGACCCCAGCTGTGAGGTATGGTGAAGCTCGCGGCAGTCCTGATGTTCGTGCATGAATTGGCACAACAAGCCTTGCAGAGTCCTGCTCCAGGAGATGGTGAAGGTGGGCCAGGTGTTCAGTTGGCGCCAAGAACAGGGAGAGGAGGCAGCAGTGATGGGATATCCCAGGGATGGCGAACCTTCTTTGACTCGGGGGCCAGAAGGGTGAGCATTTGCGTGATAGTGTGAGCACGTGTGCCTATACCCATAATGCGATGTCCTCCCCCCCACGCATGTGAGCAACCCCCATGCTGTCCCCCTGTGCATGCTTCACTGAAACCACCAGAGTTCTGATAGGTCTGTAAGGCCATTTTCTAGGGCTCACTGAAACCACCAGAGTTCTGGTAGGCCTGAAGGGCCACTGTCTAGGCCTCACTGAAACCACCAGAGTTCTGGTAGGCCTGAAGGGCCATTGTGTAGGCCTCACTGAAACCACCAGAATTCTGGTAGGCCTGAAGGGCCATTGTCTAGGCCTCACTGAAACCACCAGAAATCTGGTAGGCCTGAAGGGCCATTTTCTAGGCCTCACTGAAACTACCAGAGTTCTGATAGGCCTGTAAGGCCATTTTCTAGGCCTCACTGAAACCACCAGAATTCTGGTAGGCCTGTAAGGCCATTTTCTAGGCCTCACTGAAAATACCAGAGTTCTGATAGGCCTGTAAGGCCATTTTCTAGGCCTCACTGAAACCATCAGAGTTCTGGTAGGCCTGAAGGGCCATTGTCTAGGCCTCACTGAAACCACCAGAGTTCTGGTAGGCCTGAAGGGCCATTTTCTTGGCCTCACTGAAACCACCAGAATTCTGGTAGGCCTGAAGGGCCATTGTCTAGGCCTCACTGAAACCACCAGAATTCTGGTAGGCCTGAAGGGCCATTGTCTAGGCCTCACTGAAACCACCAGAGTTCTGGTAGGCCTGAAGGGCCATTTTCTAGGCCTCACTGAAACCACCAGAGTTCTGGTAGGCCGGAAAGGCCATTTTTCA
The DNA here is from genome assembly GCF_031021105.1 of Erythrolamprus reginae. Classification (NCBI taxonomy): domain Eukaryota; kingdom Metazoa; phylum Chordata; class Lepidosauria; order Squamata; family Dipsadidae; genus Erythrolamprus; species Erythrolamprus reginae. Next base: position 83,293,624 of record NC_091956.1, on the reverse strand, counting down.
GGCCTCACTGAAACCACCAGAGTTCTGATAGGCCTGTAAGGCCATTTTCTAGGCCTCACTGAAACCACCAGAATTCTGGTAGGCCTGAAGGGCCATTGTCTAGGCCTCACTGAAACCACCAGAGTTCTGGTAGGCCTGAAGGGCCATTGTCTAGGCCTCACTAAAACCACCAGAGTTCTGATAGGCCTGAAGGGCCATTGTCTAGGCCTCACTGAAACCACCAGAATTCTGGTAGGCCTGAAGGGCCATTGTCTAGGCCTCACTGAAACCACCAGAGTTCTGGTAGGCCTGTAAGGCCATTTTCTAGGCCTCACTGAAACCACCAGAATTCTGGTAGGCCTGAAGGGCCATTGTCTAGGCCTCACTGAAACCACCAGAGTTCTGGTAGGCCTGAAGGGCCATTGTCTAGGCCTCACTAAAACCACCAGAGTTCTGATAGGCCTGAAGGGCCATTGTCTAGGCCTCACTGAAACCACCAGAATTCTGGTAGGCCGGTAAGGCCATTTTTCAGGCCTCACTGAAACCACCAGAGTTCTGGTAGGCCGGTAAGGCCATTTTTCAGGCCTCACTGAAACCACCAGAGTTCTGGTAGGCCGGAAGGGCTGTTTTCCAGGCCTCACTGAAACCACCAGAGTTCTGATAGGCCTGCAGGGCCATTTTCTAGGCCTCACTGAAACTACCAGAGTTCTGATAGGCCTGTAAGGCCAGTTTTCAGGCCTCACTGAAACCACCAAAGTTTTGATAGGCCTGAAGGGCCATTTTCTATGCCTCACTGAAACCATCAGAGTTTTGATAGTCCTGAAGGGCCGTTTTTCAGGCCTCACTGAAACCACCAGAGTTCTGGTAGGCCCGCAGGGCCATTTTTCAGGCCTGTACCCCCAAAATAATCCCCCCTGACAATAAGTCCTCAGAGAGAGGCAGCCCACAAATCTAATAAATAATAATAATCATTATTATTATTATTATTATTATTATTATTAATGCCATATTTCAGGTTTTAAAAAATACAATGCACTGTCTTATTTGGGGGAAAACATGCTAGAAATAGCAATGGCACTTAGACTTATATGCCACTTTATAGTATTTTACAGCACTCTCTAATCTGTTTGCAGAGCAACATATTTTCCCCAGCAATCTGGGTCTTCATTTTACCAACTTTGGAAGGATGAAAAGCTGATTCAACTTTCAGCCGTTCGGGATCAAACTCCTGACAGTAGGTAGAGTTATCCTGCAATACTCATTTTAACCACTGCACCACTCTTGAAAATTGCTACTTCTCCCATTGGTTTTTTTTTTTTTGCCTTGCCCATGATCGTTCTATTTCTCATAAGGAAATGTCTATGAAATGATGAACTAACAGGTCATGGATTGTCTAGTTCAGGAGAAAAAGAATCCATTATTCATAACTGATTCAAGTTGTCAGTTAAAATTTTAAGAGTATCATAAGATGCCTTCAGTGAATTTTTGTCCTAATTTAACTTTACATTCAAATAGCTATTAAATATAATAACATTATCATTTGCCCCAAGATAAAATAAATCAAGAATATTTAATACTGGAGATAGGAGTATAGGAAGTCTTCCTATTCAAATTAACTCAACCCCTGAAGATCCTGTATTATTGTAGTTGCTTAAGGCCATCCAGTGAAGTGCATGGTTGAATGGGAATCTTCAAAGCCTATCTCACCATTCTCTTCTTCCATGCAGCGCTCGGTGAAATATTATTTCAAATCCAGGTCATCTGATTTTTGGCTTTCAGTATTCAAAATATTCTAATTAATATTTTATATCAGAAACTGAAACAAAGTAAGGCTAGTAAGTAAAAAATGAACTATGCTTTTATGCAGTCATGGTATAAGGTTCACAGCACAGTATTGTCACTATTAATGGTTTCGAGATTTTACAAATGGTCAAAATCCATTTAATTTGTAGAAATAATGTTGATGGAGATTCTTAGTCATCAGATTATGGATGCTTTTTTAAGAGGCAAAGGCTTGTTTGTTTTCCCTTGAAGAAAAATATAGACGAGATCTATCTTAACAATAATAACAGAGTTGGAAGGGACCTTGGAGGTCTTCTAGTCTAACCCCTTGCTTAGGCAGGAAACCCTACACTACTTCACACAAATGGTTATCCAACATCTTAAAAACTTCCAGTTTTGGAGCATTCACAAACTCTGGAGGCAAGCTTTTCCATTGATTAATTGTTCTAACTGTCAGGAAATTTCTCCTTAGTTCTTAGTTGCTTCTCTCCTTGTTTAGTTTTCCCCCATTGCTTCTTGTTCTACCCTCAGGTGCTTTGGAGAATAGCTTGACTCACTCTTCTTTGTGGCAACCTCTGAGATATCGGGACACTGCTATCATGTCTCCCCTGGTCCTTCTTGGAAGAGAAGCAAATTGTCTTCTAGGAAAAAGAAAGGAAGTCCATTTGCCTCTTGAAAAAGCACCTTCGTGTCATGTCAGCATCTTAATATTTATTGTGTCTTCACAATATTCTTGTCAGTGGTTCATATGAGGCAGGGGAAGCAACTCAGGCTTAATTGAAAGAACCCCTTTATAAACCTACCCATTATAAACAAAAAAGTGTAAAAACATAGCCTCGGATATTAAACATATTTATTATGGCTGGTCACCCAGTCAATCAGATGTTTACACTGGATTTGGCACTTTTATCTACTTATCAAGTCCTTTGCAAGGACCTGAGGTCACTGCCAGTTTACTCAGTGGTGTGCCGTGGGGTTGGAAGGGGCAGTGACTATGGTGCCACCGAAAGAATTGGTTCAGAAGTGTGGCAGGCCTGGGTCGCTGTAGAACCGGTAAACCAGGAGGAATCCACCTCTGCCTGAGATAGACATCATTATTTGATGGTATTAAATATATTATTATTTGTCACACAGTCAACCAAATGTTTAGATTGGATTTGGCATTTTTCTCCACCTGTCAATCAGTTTTGCCTATCTTTACAGCTATGGTTGCCTACTTATCAATGCCAAATTGGATTCCAATATATGTTCTGAATTTTTCTCCCCTTTGTAATAAGGAATGTAGTTCAGCCTTTGTTTTTACAAATAATTTTACACCATTCTTATAAAATAAATGCAATTTTTTAAACTCCTGTTTTGGCTAATTCATATTTGCAGTTTGTTTTGATGAAGATTGTTATTGGTAGGTCCATTGATAGTACACCAAGTAAAAGTGATGATGAATCACCTTGAAAAATTTCACAGTTGTTTTTTTATTTCTAATTCTTTCCCATTAGCCATCACCTTCGTTCACCAAAATCTGATTGAAGAATACATGATTTGCCAAATGTTTCTATAGATTCCAAAAACATTGAGACATTTCTCAATTCAGCTATTTTTCCAAGCAGTAAACAAAATTTATTCTTTTTTTATTCTTTAAGATCATCTTGTCAATCAATAACTGGGCCTCCATTCCTTTCAAATAAAGCTAGGTTTGATTTTCAGCTATATGTAAATAGATTGCATGTTGCTGGCAAACAGGTTATGAATTTGGAGTTTCCAGGTTCATATCCATTTCTTTCTTCTAAATTAGGAATGTTTTTCCTTCCAGTTGTTATCCATCTTTCTTCGTCTTTTTCTTAATTTTTTCTTTTGTTTCTCTTCCCTTCCCTTCCCTTTTCTTCTCTTTTTCTTTTTGGTTCTCCCAAAACCCTATTCATCTGCTCTGCCAAGCTCAAGTGTAGCTTTGTCAATGATTTTCATCATAATCCATGAAATTCATTTGGTCTAGTAGCACTCCAGTTTCTGGCCTTCTCTTTTGTGCTATTTCTTTAAATTATCCTAATGTTTTCCACACTGGGTATTTTCACTGCATTTTCAACTTGCACAATCCTATTGTGACACTTATTTTCCCTCAAATTTCCCAAAATTTTAAGGTCTTGTCTTTGTTGTTTGTTTCCTTCCACACTCTCAAGGGTTTTATAGAAATGATGCTGGTTCTAAATTGCACATACTGCTGGGATTGAACTATTCAATTGTCATATGGTTTTGAGCTTCTCTGCAGTAGCCAGGTCTGTCTGTTTCAATTATTCTACAGACTCTGCAATTCTTTTAGCCTCCGGGTTATACAACATACATCGAATAGTTTTGATTTTCTCGTGTTTGTTTGTTTGTTTTTTTAAATCTCCTTGCCTCAAATCCTTCAACTTGCTCAGATCTATGTGAATGTTCTTTATCTTCACACATTTAATCACACTTTCCAGCTGCAACTCTCATATAGGCATATATCAGTTAGTTTATTTGTGCCAATATTTCATTTGGAACAATTTTAACTTCTGCACTGTTTTAGCCAAAGAATTCGTGAAAATGTGACTCCCTTTTGGCAAACGTATTCTTTCAGCTTCTTTCATTCACACCTTGAATTTCCCTACTAGTTGAGAGGGTCTATTCTGCAGATCTGAACCCTAAACAGATTTGTAACAGAAATAGAATCAAACCAGTACAACCCAGTTTGGGGGGTACCAGTAGCTGTGGCTGCTGGTGGTTCAGAGAACCCATAGCAATGGCAGCACAAGGCTCCACCCATTCACCCAGACATCACCATTTTCTTATTTTTAAACCTCTGCATGCGCAAAGTCTTCTGCGCATGCGCAGAGGATGAAAAAGCATGTGTGATGTTGGTGCGCAAACACAAAGCGTGGCCTTCCAAACCGATAAGGAAGGCAAGTAGATTTCACTGCTGAGCCAAAACTTCAGTTTATATATCTTAAGGTCAGGAAAAGGTGGCATTATGCGCAGATTCAGTCTAGATCTCAAAAAGATGTAAGAACTTATACATTTCGAAAAGAGAATAATATCCTAGGGAAATTACTAACTAAACAACACAAATTACTAACTAAACAACACAAGAGCACACAACAGATTTAAACTTAATATTAACCGCTCCAAACTTGACTGTAAAAAATATGACTTGTCGAAGCGTGGAACTCATTATCAGACTCCATAGTGTCATCCCCAAACCCCCAACACTTTACCCTTGGATTATCCACGGTTGACCTATCCAGATTCCTAAGAGGTCAGTAAGGGGCGAGCACAAGTGCACTAGAGTGCCTTCCGTCCCCTGTCCTATTGCTCTCCTATATCTCCTATACCTTTCTTCTTTTTCTACATCTCTTCTTCTATTCTTTCATTGATATGTCCTATTCCTATAACTTCTCTTCTATTATTTCTTAGATATATTTTACTATGGGTATATCCTCTATAACCTTCATCATGTATTTTACTATGTGAATACTGTATACACTGAAACCCTCATTTTGTATTAGACAAAATCAATAAACAACAATAAATAAATAAAAATCATAGGAAATTGATTGGGAAAGTATACAAATATTTGATTAGTTCCAAAACAGTTGGTATGATCTTAAAAGACAATATGATTAGTTGGTGCAGAAATTTCGGAAGAGAAATAGACTTAGATGCATGGGAAAAGGTTTGGATATATAATTGGAAAACAACCAAATCAGTTTCATTTAAGGAATAACCAAGAAGAATCAGAATTTTATAAAATTTGGACAGGGTCTATACCTGGTTGAACAAAAGAAATTCTCAATGAATTTAAAAATATTTCAATTTACCATTTTGAAATGTGTATAATTAGAGATATGTAATAGAAGTTTTTATTCCGCTGAATTGATCTAATCAACAAAAGTTTTTTTCTTACTGTAGCCGCCCCGAGTCTCCGGAGAGAGGGGCGGCATACAAATCTAAATAATAATAATAATAATAATAATAATAATAATAATAATAATAATGGTGACTTCTATTTTGAGCGGAGCGATTGTAGCTTCTCTTTGTGTTAGGTGTTTTGTCTGGTTTCTTTATGTTGGTATGTGATGTGTTGTCTTTTTTTGAAAATAATAAAAAAAATATTTTAAAAAAATAAGGTCAAGAAAAGGTAGGGCGAAACATACGGAGGTGATGTTGCTGGTGGGCTTTCTTTCTTTCCCCCCCTTTTTGGCATAAGGTTGGGATCCTTTCACTTGTACTCATTTCATTGTAGCCTGGAGAAGTGCAAAGTGGCGTGACTGAGCCTCAGTGCATCCCTGAACAGCTACAACAGTTAAAACCCCTTGCAGAATGTCAAGTCATTTATTATATCTTCCTGCCTAAACCCTCCTTTCTTGAGCAGAAAAAATACAATTTATTCATTATTCAAACATGATTTCCCCCCAACTGTATTAGCAGGTCCTTGGGGCATCCAGTGCTTCGGTGTGTAAAGAAAGGAATGCTTACTAATTTCTAATATAATATATTTTGTTGGGAATTTGCGTTTGACCATCAGTTTACTTTTGAAACGAGATAGAAACTTGAAATTAAAATATGGAAGTACATTTCTTTGGACATAGAAGAAAATGAGGCATTTTCTTCTATCTCCTCTACCTTTCTTCTTTTTCTTCTTTCTTCTATTTCTTCTTTCTTCTATTCCTATATCACTTCTTCTATTCTTTCATTGGTATGTTCTATTCCTATAACTTCTCTTCTATTCTTTCTTAGATATATTTTGTATGAGTATATCCTCTGTAACCTTCATCATGTATTTTACTATGTGTATACCCACTAAAACCCTTATTGTGTATTGGAAAAAACCAATCAATCAATCAATTTTACGGCAAGAGAGCCTATGTGCTTCCTCACCTATCTCTCCCTTTTTCTGATGGGTTAGTACAAGGGTTGCCTAGAAAGTAATGCACCACATTTGTTTTCTTCAACAATTATTTATTGAATACAATGAAACTTACACACAAGAAAGAATGATGTTTTCTTCTACACTCCCTATTTTTCCATGTAATCTCTGTCCCGTTCTATGGCCTTCCTCCAGTGAGACACAAGGCCCTTTATGCCCTGTCAGTACCACTCCTTGTTCTGATCACAAATAGTGTTGGGTGAACTGAACCCGCACAATTCGGGTCTGTACCGAATTTTGTGGTGTTCGGCATACCGAACCAGAACCTGAATTTTTTAAAATATTTGTGCTCCGGTTCGGCATTTGTGCCGAACACCGCGAAAACCATCGCCCAGTTGTCATTTGCTGAGAAGAGGAGGAGGAGCCGGGCGCCGGTGGCGGCAGAGGAAGGCGAACACCGGAGAGCTGTCGGCCAGTCAGGAGTCTGGGAGGGAGGCACAAAAGGAGCTGGGGAATCCCACAAAGAGATTCCAGCGGTGGAGCTTTGACGTCACGTATACCGGCAGGTTGCTAAGGACACCAAGGTGATCACTTCCTGGATTCCATCCTCCCTCCATTATTTTAGTGCCGCCCCCAGAATCCAGGAAGTGATCATCTTGGCGTCCTTAGCAACCTGCCGGTATACATGACGTCAAAGCTCTGCCCCTGGAATCCCATCGTTTTTTATTTTAACAGATTTTTAATTTTTATTTATTTTTATTTTTACGAAAAAGGACGCCGCGGCGGCGCCGCAAGCAAAGAGAGGACCTTTCACGTAAATTTTTAAAAAAATTTTTACATGAAAGGACCTTTGCTTGCGGCGCCGCTGCGGCGTCCTTCACCCAGAGGGTTGTTGCTTTATAGAATTCACTTCCAGAAGAGGTCATGACAGCTGTCAGCCTGGATAGTTTCAAGGTAGGATTAGACAGATTCATGGATGCCAAGTGTATTGGTGGTTATTGAAACGGATGTCCATGTGCCGCCTCTGTGTTGGTTGAGGCAGTCAGGATTACCTTGAGTACCATTTTTGGGAGGGTCAAGGGAAAGGGAGAGTTTTGCCTTCTCTTCCTGCTCAAGATCCCCATGGACAATTGGTGGGCCACTGAGTGACACAGAATGCTGGACTCAATGGGCTTTGGCCTGATTCAGCAGGGCTCTTCTTATGTTCTTATGTTCTTTTAGGCACCAAAAATTTACTGTACCTTCATTATGCTTTATTTCTTTAAGTCTGTAGAGATATCCCATCCAAAGAAATCCAAGTTAAATAACCTCTGGAATTTCTTACTGCCTACAAGCCCACAATAGGTAGTAGTTCTTTTTTTTTTGAAACTGCACTATGAAAAGGAAACACGAGCAATCATATGCCTCCGTAATGTCAAACAAAACGTTAAAGGCAATTTCTGTAGTTCTGTAAGGATCAGCCACTCTTACACACAAAACAACACCACTTTGCTTGAGGCTGGCTTTCAGTTCATTCTCACATATCGGAAGCTATTATGTCACCTCCTGCTCATTCAAGGCTGCTTACTCAGCTGGAGCCTCAAAATAACACTGCTAACATCATGGCATATTTCCTTCCTGTTTCTAGACAGATGGCCACATCCTAGAGCCAACTAGATTTCATTTCTTTAAAAACAAAATACTTCTGAAGACTGAAGCAGCTTTACACATTGATTTCAAATCATGTTTCTCTGCCACACTTCAAAGTTCATCTAGAAAGCATGCGTGAATCCAATAGGAACTCTGTGTTTAAATTGCGAGAAATTCACCACGGCCATTCATTCAAATTTGATTCAATTTCAGCTTGATGACGGCAGTTCAGTTATAAATCTGATATTTCCCTTATTAATTGGTGCAGTCTTATGACCAATTAGTTCATGAGTGATACCTCGTCTTATAAATGCCTCGTCATACAATTATGAGCTGGGGTGGCGCAGCAGGTAGAGTGCTGTACTGGAGGCCACTGAAGCTGACTGTAGATCTGAAGGTCAGCGGTTCAAATCTCATCACCGGCTCAAGGTTGACTCAGCCTTCCATCCTTCCCAGGTGGGTCAAATGAGGACCCGGATTGTGGGGGCAATAGGTTGGCTCTGTTTAAAAAGTGCTATTGCTAACAAGTTGTAAGCCGCCCTGAGTCTAAGGAGAAGGGCAGCATAAAAATCGAATGAATGAATGAATGAATGAATGAATGAATGAATAAATACAAACTTTTCGAGATACAAACCCAGGGTTTAAGATTTTTTTGCCTCTTCTTACAAACTATTTTCACCTTACAAACCCACTGCCGCCGATGGGATGCCCCGCCTCCGGACTTCCGTTGCCAGCGAAGCACCCATTTTTGCGCTGCTGGGGTTCCCCCGAGGCTCCCCTCCATGGGAAACCCCACCTCCGGACTTCCGTGTTTTTGTGATGCTGCAGGGGAATCCTAGCAGGGGAATCCCAGCATCACAAAAACGGGCGCTTTGCTGGCAATGGAAGTCCAGAGGTGGGGTTTCGCAGCGAGGGGAGCCTCAGTGAAATCGCAGCATCACAAAAACACAGAAGTCCAGAGGTGGGGTTTCCCATGGAGGGGAGCCTCAGAAGAATCCCAGCAGCACAAAAACGGGCACTTCGGCTGGCAAAAGGGGTGAATTTTGGGCTTGCACGCATTAATCGCTTTTCCATTGATTCCTATGGGAAACATTGCTTCGTCTTACAAACTTTTCACCTTAAGAACCTCGTCCCGGAACCAATTAAGTTTGTAAGACAAGGTATCACTGTACTTAGTTTTATCCTACAATGCATGATTACTCATGAAATATGAATTCTGTTACGTTTCCTGTTCAAGTTGTCAAATGAATAGCAACACTTGGAAAGGAAATAATCACATTCTGGCCCGGCAAATTAATCCACACCTGCGAAACACATCATTTGTGTAAAGATATGAAACACTAAGAGCATCACGACATGTTCTCTGTTTTCCCAGTGGGTGCTCACTTTCCTCAAGATGTTCCATAGTGTGTTGTGTTAATTCCATCAGCTGAACATTCTGGCTAAACCTGTCAATTTATCCACTGAAAGAATGATAGGTTGATAGTATGACAGTACAATTGCAGGCGGTTGTTGTTGAAGTCCTTCCAGATTGTTTTCCGTAATTAAACTTGTTTTTCTGTCTTCATTTGAAAGTGCAGCTTTGTTTCAACTTAATCTGATTAGGAAACTGATTACATTAATTTAATGTTACGATACATACCGATAATGTTCTCTGTTCTGTTTTGATAACTGATGCATTATTGATATATTTTAAAAAAATCGTTCCTTGCATCTATTAAGCATTCTTCAAATGCAGTTAATAGTGCTAACAACACTTCTTTTAATCTAAGCAAAGGCTTCCATAGGCATTTCACTATTAAGAAGATTATTACTACCATATAGAATAGAATAGAATTTTATTGGCCAAGTGTGATTGGACACACAAGGAATTTGTCTTGGTGCAGATGCTCTCAGCGTACATAAAATAAAATATATATTTGTCAAGAATCATGTGGTACGACACTTAATGATTGTCATAGGGGTCAAATAAGCAATGAAGAAGCAATATTAATAAAAATCTTAAGGATACAAGCAACAAGTTACAGTCATACAGTCAACATGGGAGGAAATGGGTGATAGGAATGATGAGAAAAACTAGTAGAAATAGAAGTGCAGATTTAGTAGAAAGTCTGACAGTGTTGAGGGAATTATTTGTTTAGCAGAGTGATGGCGTTCGGGAAAAAACTGTTCTTGTGTCTAGTTGTCTTGGTGTGCAGTGCTTTGTAGCGACGTTTTGAGGGTAGGAGTTGAAACAGTTTGTGTCCAGGATGCGAGGGGTCAGTAAATATTAAAATTATCATTGAAATTACAAGCCCTGGATGTCGTAAACAAGTTCTGTTCATTGCAATCTCACTAAAGTCTGTATGCTCCCTTTCTTCTACCTTAATATTAACTATATTAGACTACTGCAGTTTGCATATGGATGTATGGCAATTTGTGTGTATGATACAAAATTAGGAATTTTAGCCATAGTTTTTTAAGACAAATCACAATGCTCTGATTTCCATATAAAATGAAATGTGTTAGGTGGGGTACACACAGTGAAGGGCTACCAAAATTTTTACTCCTGCACTGTGGCCATGGCTTATGCATTTTCTTTCAACATCTTTCAGTGCAATTTGGGTGCTCTGGGGTGGAGCTCCATTTTCGCTACCCCATCCGGGCAATCGCCAATCCCTGGGTACACACATTATAAGATCAAACAAATTATATATTGTGGTTTAATAGGCTGAATGAACTCCATCACTGTTGTGCTTTGTGATCTAGGTTTCCCATACTAATAGTTAGTATTCAGTAAACATTTTCAGCATACTGCAATTCAATGTCCTGAATTTAAATGAATTGGACAAAGAGGAAGTCATTACACATTTATCTCACTGATGATGCTTGAACTGAGGAGTAAACTCAATAATATCCAGTATATATTTTGAGACTAGTGTGGACCAACCACTGTTTGACTCAGAATTTGCTAGGATCCAAAGACCTGGACCATATGTTAAGTTGCAGTTCAGATTTATTGTTCCAGACTACATATAATAGAATAAAATAGAATAGAATTCTTTATTGGCCAAGTGTGATTGGACACACAAGGAATTTGTCATTGGTGCATATGCTCTCAGTGTACATAAAAGAAGAGATACATTTGTCAAGAATCTTGAGGTACAACACTTAATCAGTATTAATCAGATAGCTTATTTATTAATTATTTTAACAACTGTTCTTAGTTTAATCAAATTCTTGTTTATTGCAGATTTTAAGAAAAATCTGAAATAAATACCAGTATCTGTCTGTGGATAAAAGATCTTTTTTTTTTATTTTCAGGATGAAACACAGAATGATGTATTTGTCCTCATTGCTGGAGTATTGATAGATGGGGCATAAATGAATATTGTGTTACCTATTAAAAGTCTGGTTCTTCTCCTATTCGTCCACATCTCTGAGTCTTATAAATTTCTGTTTCCACTCTTTCAGCTCTATCTATATACAGTAATCCATAAAGCCAATTGGGCTAAACTATTTAATTATTCCTGTATAGTTGGAAATTTCTAGTTTATGGTATTGGAATTACATTTCAGTTCATATAGTACAAAATTAAAATAGGAAAAATTATGCCCATGGCTCAGTGGGTTTTTTCACATTGTGTTCATATATGATATATAACGCCTTATTTATCTCTGTTGTTATAAGAAGAGATTGCAGAGGAAGGTTTTGATGGTAGCTGGGTTCATAAATCTTTCACATTTTCTCTTTCAACAGGGTAGAATTTACTTTGAACTGATCAATATCTGAGTCTCGGGTTTTTTGTGGGAAATCCAGTTCACTTTAAAAGACACAACATTGTCAGAATCATAAAATACAGACTTCATTCTCTTTCCATCATCCAACATGAGAAGAAAAACAAATTGAGATCTTGTGTTAAATGATTTTCTGATTATCTTTTAAAGGTGGTCATGTCAAGTTTGCTTGTGTTTCTTTGTTTTTACTGACTGAAATAAATGTTGTATAACACTTGGCGCAAAAATGACTGCCTCTCCCCATCTCCAAGCTCCCCTCAAACTTCGAAATGGAACTTTTTTATTTATTTATTTATATATTCATTTGTCCAATACACAAATACATAGGAAGAAAAATAGACATGTAGTAATATATATAAGGCTAAAGTGAACTTAGACGATAGGATATATGAAAGGAAGAGAATATATATGATAAGTGAGAGAAAGGAAAGACAATTGGACAGGGGACGAAAGGCACACCAGTGAACTTATGTACGCCCCTTACTGGCCTCTTAGGAACCTGGAGAGGTCAATCGTGGAGAGTCTAAGGGAGAAATGTTGGGGGTTAGGGGTTGACACAATTGAGTCCGGCAATGAGTTCCACGCTTCGATAACTCGATTGTTGAAATCATATTTTTTACAGTCAAGTTTGGAGCGGTTCGTATCACGTTTGAATCTGTTGCGTGCTCTTGTGTTGTTGCGGTTGAAGCTGAAGTAGTCATTGACCGGTAGGACGTTGCAGCATATGATCTTGTGGGCAATACTCAACTCGTGTTTTAGGCGCCGTAGTTCTAGGCTTTCTAGGCCCAGGATTGTTAGTCTATTTTCATAGGATATTCTGTTTCGAGTGGAGGAGTGAAGGGCTCTTCTGGTGAAATATCTTTGGACATTTTCAAGGGTGTTGATGTCTGAGATGTGGTATGGGTTCCAGACAGATGAGCAGTAGTCTAGGATGGGTCTGGCAAAAGTTTTGTAGGCTCTTGTGAGTACAGTAGTGTGAGATTGCCTGAGCAGAAGCTTGAATAAGTGTTTTCATTTTACTGCATAGACATAGAAAGAAAAAAAGTGGGGGAGAAATTGTGCTTTGTAGGTTAAGAATCCACATATAATTCACTTTTTGTGGTCTTGCAAATTTGTGTTTCATTTCTTGAGTTACATTGTGAAATATGAATGTGGTTTGCTTATGGAGTGGCTAAACAGCTTGTTGAATGTGTGTGTCAAAGTCACACTATAGCTGATGATTGCCATTATTTTCCCCTACATAAAGGTAGCAAGAGAGAATCCAAGCATAAGGGGGGGAAATCTGCTAAATGGACCTGAGAAAGTGTTTGTAAGATTGATGTTGGTGTCAAGTAGGTGCAACTGTATTTCTTTTTCTCACATGCGTTCAGGTGTTCGGTTTACTATGACTCCTTATAATAGCATTATGTTTTCAATAATGCTATTTACTTCAAAAAGGAATAACAGGTGGCATTACTGTGTAATTGCTTAGGATTTTCACTCATCTCCAGAATCCCATATCCCCCCGCTTCTTAAATAATACATCTATTGCTGTGATGTTCTGCTATTCCAACTCATTTTCTGTTTTGTAAACACTTATTTAAGAGAATAACAGAATTGTAAAGGACCTTGGAGGTCTTCTAATCCAACTAGAACTACGTCGCCTAAAACACGATCTGAGTATTGCCCACAAGATCATATGCTGCAACGTCCTACCTGTCAACGACTACTTCAACTTCAACCACAACAAAACAAGAGCACACAACGGATTCAAACTTAATATTAATCGCTCCAAACTTGACTGTAAAAAATACGACTTTAGCAATCGAGTTGTCGAAGCGTGGAACTCACTACCGGACTCTGTAGTGTCAACCCCTAACCCCCAACATTTTATCCTTAGACTATCCACAATCGACCTCCCCAGATTTCAAAGAGGTCAGTAAGGGGTGTGCATAAGTGCATGGTAAGTGCCTTCTGTCCCCCATCCAATTGTCTCTCTTATATCTCATATATCTTTTCTTCCATACCTTTATCTTCCTCTAGTATTATGCCAGGCTTCATGTTACGAGCTCCAATTAAGTCCAAAGTGTAAATTCAAACACGCACACTGTTCTAAAGTAAACAAAGAATTGGTTTATCAAAAGAAAAATATTGTACACACGCACTTTAATCAGCCAAAGTGCTCTCCCACAAACCACAAGCCCGGAATGCTGTGAAAAGCAAAAACAAAAGCAGAGCAGAGAAAGGCAGCTGTGAAGACGTCACAGCTACCCCCGTTCAAGAGTCCTCAAGCTGCACTTAACTGTGAAATATTCAAAAAGTCTTTGTAAATCCTGAATCAGTCCAAAACCAAACAACATTCGTCCCTCTCCAAATGGATAATTTCCCACGCATGCTCTGCATTTTGTTCATATATGTGATCCCTTCAACCTGTGGTATTTTATTTTATTTTAATTGTTTTGTCAAGCAGATATTGGTGGTATGCAGAGATATAATAAGATTTAGATACATGATACTAGTAAAAGAGAAACATTAGGATAGGGGATGGAAAGCACTCTGGTGCACTTATGCACGCCCCTTACTGACCTCTTAGGAATCGGGAGAGGTCAACAGTGGATAGTTTAAGGGTAAAGTTTTGGCGGTTTGGTGATGATACTACAGAGTCAGGTAGTGAGTTCCATGCATTAACTACTCGGTTACTAGAGTCGTATTTCCTGCAGTTGAGTTTGGAGCGGTTTACTTTAAGTTTGTATCTATTGTGTGCTCATGTGTTGTTGTGGTTGAAGCTGAAGTAGTCATTGACAGGAAGGACGTTTATTAGATGATTTTATGGGCTATACTTAGGTCGTGTTTAAGGCGATGTACTTCTAAACTTTCTAAACCTAGGATTTTAAGTCTAGTTGCATAGGTGGTAAGTCTGTTGCGAGTGGTATAGTTAGAGTTGATACAGGTAGCAAAATGTAAACTTCTTTCAAGTTTGAAGCTTTGCTTGTGCATAATTTGAATATTGCAATTCTATTTTGGGTCCATTTTCAAGGACATAAATCCTTAAGTGGTATTTATATTTCCATTCTTAGTAGAATTTTTTTTTACATTGTATTTTCTCATTATGGTCATTATATTGATAGTAATGTTTTAAAGCCATATTAGTTCTCTATATTTGTTATGGAAAGGAAATTCATTAGAAGTGTCTCTAGGGAAATATACTTTAAAGTACGATCAAAATATTTTCAGACAAGAGGCTTTGCTGTAGTGCTATTTTTTACATTAAGAACTATAACAATGTTTCTCTATATGCTATTTCTCACAATAGATTAAGATGATGAAAGAATCATTGGTGAATGGAAATTGAAAATTTGATAATAAGATAGGATTCTTTTGTGTTTTGGATGCAATGTAGACTTATCGGTCTATTTTAATAGAGGCAAGAGAAATATAGCATTAAAGTTCTTTAAAATGCTTAGAATGTTCACAAGAGTTACTTTAAGATCTCATTCCAGAACTGCAGATATACCCATATTATTTTTAACCAAAATCATTTTTAAAAAATAGTGTAGAAAATTTGAACTTATTTTCTTTTGAACCCTCTAATAACACAGTGTTTCCCAACCTTGGCAACTTGGAGCGGGCCCCAGGGGAAGAGCCTTCTCTGTGGCGGCCCCGACTCTCTGGAACCAGCTCCCCCCAGAGATTAGAACTGCCCCTACTCTCCTTGCCTTTCGTAAGCTCCTTAAAACCCACCTTTGTCGTCAGGCATGGGGGAACTGAGACATCTCCCCCGGGCCATACAATCTATGTATGGTATGTCTGTATGTATGTTTGCTTTAGTAACTGGGTTTTTTTTAAATATTTTAAATAATAAATAAACAAACAAACAAACAAACAAACAAATATCTGGACTTCAATTTGAAGTCCAAATATCTTCAAGTTGCCAAGGTTGAGAAACACTGCTCTAACAAGTTTAGTTTAGGACTGAATTTAATTAAACTGGGAGCATTAATAATCCCATTAACAGGGAAAACCCATCGTTTAATGTCAGATGCTTAGACTGAAGAATTGAAGTGTAAAAGGAAGCCACTTTCCAAGAAACGAAAATGCCTGTTGAAGAACAAGATAGAACTGTTGTCATAAATCATAAGTCACAAGCATGTAATTGCACTATTCAAATTATTCCATTGGACCAATTAGCAAATAATGTTATTACAGCGGGGGGGGGGGGGGGGCGAATTGTAGACAAAAATGGATGAAATCTCACCCATTAAGTATCGCAATTACAGAAGAAAGGAAATTATTAAAACAGTAAACCAAGACGTTTAACAAGGAGCCTCGGGCAATAGGGTAGCTCTATCCTCATGATTCCGGGAATGGGTTAATCAAGCTTTGTTTGCTTCCTTTCGAAATTGAAAGAGTGTCTGTCAATCATCAAATGTCCCCCCTCCCACCCCCCAAGTCCCATCTGTTCTCACATTGCTGCCATAGTGTTTCAAAGATCCTGACCTATATACTGGATTAAACTCATGAAAGAGGTGAGATCTGGAATGAAAACACAATGATTTGTCTGTTTCTTTTTTAACTAGAGGGCTCAAAGATATGGTAGGTTCTGCAAAGTCTAGAAGTATAACAAGCAGGAAGAGGGAGATTGTGATCCCTCTATATAGAGCGCGGATGAGACCACATTTGGAATAATACTGTGTTCAGTTCTGGAGACCTCACCTACAAAAAGATATTGATAAAATTGAACGGGTCCAAAGACGGGCTACAAGAATGGTGGAAGGTCTTAAGCATAAAACGTATCAGGAAAGACTTCATGAACTCAATCTGTATAATCTGGAGGACAGAAGGAAAAGGGGAGACATGATCGAAACATTTAAATATGTTAAAGGGTTAAATAAGATTCAGGGGGGGAGTGTTTTTAATAGGAAAGGGAACACAAGAACAAGGGGGACCATCTGAGGTTAGTTGGGGGAAAGATCAGAAGCAACATGAGAAAATATTATTTTACTGAAAGAGTGGTAGATGCTTGGAACAAGCTTCCAGCAGACATGGTTGGTAAATCCACAGTCACTGAATTTAAACATGCCTGGGATAGATCCATCCTAAGATAAAATGCAGGAAATAGTATAAGGGATATGGACCATGAGGTCTTTTTCTGCTGTCAATCTTCTATGTTTCTATGTTTCAAATGTTCCTTCTTAAACTCTTGATTGAAGGTTCATTGTATCTAATGTAGATCCCTAGCTCATGGCATAAAAGAAGAAGGGCAAATATTTTAAAGGAAAATCTGGCTATCATCTATCAATCATCAATATGCTCGCTTGCAGAATTAAAATAGGCTGAGCCTCCCTACTTCAACTCTAGTCTTAGGATCAAATTCAGAATAATTCTTACAAAATATGTTAAATAGTCCAAGTGGTGATGATTTAGGAATGTAATGAATTAGGACCCGTTTAGGTCATGCTTCCTCGGTAGGGATGGTTAATGACAAAAGCTGGCAGTTAAGAAGAAGAAGAAGAAGAAAGAAGAAGAAGAAGAAGAAGAAGAAGAAGAAGAAGAAGAAGAAGAAGAAGAAGAAGAAGAAGAAGAAGAACAACAACAAGAAGAACAACAAGAAGAACAAGAAGAACAAGAAGAACAACAACAACAACAACAGCAAAAGCAGAAGCAACAGCAACAGAGTTGGAAGGGACCTTGGAGGTCTTCTAGTCCAACCCCCTGCTTAGGCAGGAAACCCTACACTACTTCTGACAGATGCTTATCCAATATCTGCTTAAAAACGTCCAGTGTGGGGCATTTACAACTTCTGGAGGCAAGCTGTTCCACTGATTAACTGTTCTCACTGTCAGGAAATTTCCCCTTAGTTCTAAGTTACTTCTGTCCTTGTTTAGTTTCCACCCATTGCTTCTTGTTCTGCTTTGGAGAATAGGTTGACTCCTTCTTCTTTGTGGCAACCCCTGAGATATCGGGACACTGCTATCATGTCTCCTCTGGTCCTTCTTTCTATACAACTATCAACTATTATTATAAATTTATCTTATCGAAATCCATCCTCCTCCATACAACTTTTCATGGCTGCTCTGTAATTGACTCAAAACTATTGAATTCGCCTTATCATTTTAGTTATTCTTTGACTTGTCTGCTCCTAAAGAAGTAGCACATTACTGAAGTTTGAATATGTTCTTAGTCCCTTTGGCTCTGTCAATAATTGATAGGCTTAAAAATACAAGAAACAAAAAAACCCCTATATTTTTGACCACTCAGCTCATTGTCTAATTTCTATTTCTAAAAGTATATGAAGGATGTGGGATAGTTTGAGGAATAGGATCCTTTCCCTACTCCTCAAAAATTATTGTACAACCTCCATCTTGTAATTTCTATATACAGACAAACATCAAACAATAGTTCTGTCAAAAATAAGCACGTTGATCAGCATAACTGAAGATTTTCTGAATACAGTGACAGTCCTGGCATAGACTTAATAAGATTATATGACCCCCCTCTTCAGAAACAACTGCAGTATGGATAATTTCACATAAAAGAGAAACTTTCTTGAATGCACAGTGAAGTAATTATAATTACTCTTTGCTTCTGAAGCAATTGCATCTCTTTGTAGGTCAACCTAGGTTAATTTGCAAAGATCAGACAAGTTGGTTCCAAGCCCACAACAGAGGAGAAAAGAAACCATTAAATGGCTTAGTTTTGAGATCAACAGAGATTGTGTGGAAACGGCCTTTCGGCTTACAAAAAGGTCAAATAAGGTTAGTGCCAAAATTGAGTATCCAAACCATTTACCATCATCCGTGTTTACGCTTGTATCAGACATACCTCTGCCGTGATGAGTAGCTTTCTTTTTAAACCAAACCTCAAACAATGATTCAATGCACCATGGGTTGCAACCTTTACGGTGAGCTCATTGACTTTTCATTCCTAAGCCTAATTGCGCAAACTAATAGTTCCCGGCAGATAGGAAAAGAACTAAACTTTTTAAAGATGGAAGTTTTAGGTTTTTGAAACAAAGGATGGCACTAGAGGTAGTATTCAGCCGGTTCGGTTCGGTTCGCCTGAACTGGTAGTAGAAATCGTGAGTGGCCCTGGCCAGCTGCCCTGGCTCTATGCTATCCTATTTGTGCACATTTTTGAGGCTGGGCGCATGTACAGAGTTGTGCATGTTCACATTTGTAAACCAGTATGGAAGGTAAGTGAAAACCGCCATTGAAGGGCTGCAATTCTATTTGGGGTCCATTTTCATGGACATAAATCCTTAAGTGGCATTTATATTTCCATTCTTAGTAGGATTTTTTTTTTTTACATTGTATTTTCTCACTGTGGTCATTATATTGATAGTATTGTTTTAAAGCCATATTAGTTCTCTATATTTGTTATGGAAAGCAAATTCATTAGAAGTGTCTCTAGGGAAATATACTTCTTTTGAACCCTCTAATAACACAGTGTTTCCCAACTTTGGCAACTTGGAGTTATCTGGACTTCAACTCCCAGAATTCCCCAGCCAGCATTCATGAATGGCTTTATAGGTCATAACCAACACTTTGAATTGTGACCGAAAACTGATTGGCAACCAATGCAGACTGCGGAGTGTTGGTGAAACATGGGCATATTTGGGGAAGCCCATGATTGCTCTCGCAGCTGCATTCTGCACGATCTGAAGTTTCCAAACACTTTTCAAAGGTCGCCCCATGTAGAGAGCGTTACAGTAGTCGAGCCATACAATATCATACAAGGAACCGAAGACAGGTCTGTTTCTTACATAGCAGGCACAAGACTGGAGCAGCTAGTCCTGTTGTATAAAAAAGATGAAATGTCAGGAGGCAGAAAAAGAGGGGGGGAAAAGATGGTTTAGCAACACACTGCCCTGCCAACTATCTGGCCAGATGACAAGTTTAAAAATAGACTGAGGTTTAAATCCCCAAGTTTCCAAATGCATAGTTGATACTTTGGAAAACTAATCATGTACTTTGTCAGACTTGTTTGAAGCTAAGACCTGAGAGATTTAAAAGAAGACTTCTGCCAGCTAGGTTGAGTGTAGTTCCTTGCTCCATCTCACCGGGCGGTCTGGCCCACCCCTCCCTCCCTCCGCTTCACTTCCCGCTCCATCACTGCAGGTGTTAAAAGTCTCTCTACCTTGCTTGAGCTGATTAGCAGAGCAATGCAACATCATCAGGAGGAATGAATGGAATAAATCACAGGCAACAAAGAAAAAAAAACACCCGTTTCTGCTTGCAAGAATAATGTGAATAGCAGCAGAGTGCTATGTGCAAATGATAGATTAGGGGATAATGATAGAATTACTTTGTTTTATCAATGCTTTTGAAGAGGAGGACAATCAGAACAGCAAAAGGTTAGACCGATTAACAGAATTAACTTGTTTTAATTATTACAAGCAGAGGGGTTATGAAAAACAGAACTAATCACATCTTAAGCTTTTGTGGCAGTTCATATGTATGGTGTGTGCATGTGTTCTTTTTTTAACACTGCTACATCTGCCAATATTATACTATGAATTAGAATTTCATTTAAAGAAACCTTACGATTATTTTAAAATTAATTAGTCTTAATGTGGCCTGTTGATTATTTATGTCCTGCTTCTTCTTGTTAACTCTTCTGCCTATCGTTTTGCACTGAAATATTAGGCATACTGTTGTGGTGTGGTTTTTTTTAGTAAACACATTAATCATGCAAATTTATTTATTTTCAACCCATTTGGATTGGTCCGGTCACAATTCAAAGTGTTGGTTATGACTTATAAAGCCCTTCATGGCATTGGACCAGAATATCTCCAGGACCGCCTTCTGCCGCACGAATCCCAGTGACCAGTTAGGTCCCACAGAGTTGGTCTTCTCCGGGTCCCATCGACTAAACAATGTCGGCTGGCAGGATCCAGGCGAAGAGCCTTCTCTGTGGCGGCCCCGATCCTTTGGAACCAGCTCTCCCCGGAGATTAGGATTGCCCCCACCCTCCTTGCCTTTCGTAAACTTCTTAAAACCCACCTCTGTCGTCAGGCATGGGGGAATTGAGACATCTCCCCCGGGTATGTTTATGCATGGTATGTTTTGCTTTTAAATAAGGGGTTCTTAGATATTTTTAAAATAGAAGATTTGTTACTGTATATTGTTTTTATTATTGTTGTGAGCCACCCCGAGTCTGCGGAGAGGAGAGGCATACAAATCTAATAAATAATAATAATAATAATAATAATAATAATAATAATAATATTCAGAATACATATTTTTTAAATTTGTTTGTTAGCGTATCCATCTCTGCATGTATTGTTATTTTTTAAATTATATCCTCCTTCATGTTGTAAACCATCTAAAGTTGCTACTGAGACTGACCTGAAATTATAAGTAATGTAAATAAATGATATTATTGAAATCATCTTAAACTTTGAATATTCAGGAAGGAAGTTCGAGAATCGCCCTTCCTCTCCATGAAAAATTAATTACAAAAGGTGGTAAGCAAGTGAGTGAGTGGTACAAAAATGTTGTTGACAGCTTCGGTTTCTGGGAGCACATATGGCCTGTGGATTATCTGATAATACATTGCCGGCACAAAATAGGTTGCCACTTTTGCACGGGCATAAATATGTCAGGACATGGTAAGAGAAACCAGAAGACTTTTGAAAATAGCTTGGTTTTTAAATTAAGACATTGCAGTAAAAGGCATGCAGGTATCTGGATTGCATTTGATGACTTTGACAAGGATGCTTAACTTGTAGGGTGAGGTGGTGGACCTTTCCTCCTGTTTCCATTGCATTGTTTCGTATCATTCCTATCATTTCATATCATTGTTTCATATGTTTCATACAAGAAAGTTTAGAACTAAGACACCTTAAACATGATGTAAGTATTGCCCACAAAATTATATGCTGCAACATCCTGCCTGTCATTGACTACTTCAGCTTCAACCACAGCAGTACAAGAGCACATAACAGATTCAAGCTCAATTGCTCCAAACTTGACTGTAAAAAATATGACTTTAGCAATAGAGTTGTTGAAGCGTGGAACTCATTACCGGACTCTGTAGTATCATCCGCTAACCCCCAACATTTTACCCTTAGACTGTCCACGGTTGACCTCTCCAGATTCCTAAGAGGTCAGTAAGGGGCGTGCATAAGTGGACTAGAGTGCCTTCCGTCCCCTGTCCTATAGTCTCTCCTATATCCATATATCTTCCCTTCTATCCCTATATCTTTCTTCTATTCTTTTATTTATTTATTTTATCCTATATTCTCTATTCTTTCTCTAATTCTATTTCCTCGAAGGTGTCCTCTATTACCTTCATTGTGTATTATTGTGTATTGGACCAAATAAATAAATTAAATAAATAAATAAATAAATATCAGTACTTTAAAAAAAACAACCCGATTACAAAAGTCATATTTTTTACAGTCAAGTTTGGAGCGGTTAATATTACGCTTGAATCTGTTGTGTGCTCTTGTGTTGTTGTGGTTGAAGCTGAAGTAGTCGTTGACAGGCAGGACATTGCAGCATACGATCTTGTGGGCAATATTTAGATCATGTTTAAGGCATCATAGTTCTAAGCTTTCAAGACCCAGGATTGTAAGTCTAGTTTTGTAGGGTGTTCTGTTACGGGTAGAGGAGTAGATACGGGTAGATACTTCTGGTGAAGTATCTCTGGACATTTTAGAGGGTGTTAATGTCAGAAATGAGGTATGGGTTCCAAACAGATGAGCTGTTATTCTTCCAGATGAGCTGTTATTCTTCCAGTGCCTCATTTTCTTTCTTCAGCTGATGGTGTGCTTGCAATGTTCCATATCCATCTATTTTCCTCAGTAAGTAGAGTCTAACAACATTTCTGTCTGGGATGAAAGGCATGTTTCATTGTCATTATTTTTTATGGTTTTCCTATCCAGGGCCTTTTAGTTCTGCTTGAGTCCAGTCCACTATTCCAGCTGTGTAATGACTGGAATTGCTCAAATGTTCTCCGCCTTAATGTTATTTCCTTCAGTGAGTGTGAACTTTACGATCTTCTTCACTCTCGTGAGATACTCACTTCTAACCTTCTCGACCTCAGTATGTTTGATGTTAGCTTGAAGGTCCATTAGGTATCCATAGTGATTGTCCACATCCAGACATTTGATGTTACTTCTGTAGGGCAACTTGAATCCTTCAGATTTCTCTATTTTCCCCCCATTGTCAATAAAACCATTTGTCAAGTCCAAACCCAATTTCAATATTTTAACTGTATTACTCTTTCTTCATAATAATATATGAAGCCACAGCCACGGCAGTTATGTAGCTGGGGTGGCCTTCATACATTATTAGACATCATTAAGGTTGAAAAACTGCACTCATAACTTGCTTAGATATCTGACTGTTTTATTGCCGGAGACATATCCACTTCCTTTTTGCTTTTTTGTCAGGAAGATAAATTTTTACCTATTGGTTGGCAACTAAATCTTTATTTTCACAGAGAAACAGTTTTAATTATAGTTTTAACTTCATCCATGAATACTTTCTAAGTTTTTATCCTAAAATAAAATACATCTTATCATAATAATAGACTATAATAGTCCATTAATTCAATGGAGTGTGATGAAGCTGCCTTCAAGAAAAGAGGGTATTGAAATCTATTGTAATCCCATATTTATCTGACATTTATTTTTAAAGGAGAACACACTCGGCACTTTGTGGCAAATCACATGTATTTCTGGAATTTAGACAGTGATGGGCTACCAAAATTTTTACTACCACTCTGTGGGCGTGGCTTATGCATTTTGGAGCCAACCTCTGGAACCAACTCCCCCCGGAGATTAGAACTGCCCCCACCTTCCCTGTCTTTTGTAAACTACTCAAGACTTACTTATGCCGCCAGGCATGGGGGAGTTAAGATATTCCTTCCCCCTAGGCCATTACAAATATCTCTGAGACCGCCTTTTGCTGCACGAATCCCAGCGACCGATTAGGTCCCACAGAGTGGGCCTTCTCCGGGTCCCGTCAACTAAACTATGTCGGTTGGCGGGCCCCAGGGGAAGAGCCTTCTCTGTGGCAGCCCCGACTCTCTGGAACCAGCTCCCCCCAGAGATTAGAACTGCCCCTACCCTCCTTGTATGGTATGTTTGTATGTATGTCTGCTTAATAATTGGTTTTTTAAAATATTTTAAATTGTAAATTATTAGATTTGTTATGAACTGTTTTATTGTGTTGTGAGCCGCCCCGAGTCTACGGAGAGGGGCGGCATACAAATCTAATTAATAATAATAATAATAATAATAATAATAATAATAATAATAATGGTATGTTTGTGTGTATGTTTGGTTTTATAATAAGGGTTTTTAGGTTTTTTAGTTGTTTTATTAATTGGATTGTTATATGCTGTTTTTTATCATTGTTAGCCGCCCCGAGTCTATGGATAGGGGCAGCATACGAATCCAATAAATAAATAAAGAAATAAAGAAATAATAAAGAAATTTTGTTTCAACATCTTTCAGTGCAAATTGGGTGCTCTGTGGTGGAGCTTCAAATTTTACTACCGGAACTGCGTTCCTGACCGTTCCCGTAGGAGCCCATCACTGAATTTAGACATGCCAAATAAGACATAGCCCTGGGTTGGTTCAATAAAACAAATAGCACCAATGTCCAGTCCTGTGGATATCAAGGCTAGCTGTCATCTATAAGACAATCTAGATAACTAAAGCAGATTTCATATGAATGTTCTAAGTCAGTGATGGTGAACCTTCTTTTTCTCGAGTGCACATTCATTATCACGAATGCACGAGTGCCCACACCCATAATTCAATGCCTAGGGAGGGCAAAAAAAGCTCACCCCCCAGAGGTCTATTTTCCAACTTCTGGTGGGCCCAGTAGGCTCATTTTTCGCCCTCCCCAGGCTCCAAAGGCCTCCCTGGAGCCGGAGGAGGATAAAAATGTCCTTCCCCATCTCCCCGGAGGCTCTCTGGGAGCCAAAAACGCCCTCCCAAAAATCAGCTGGCCAGCACACACATTGGAGCTGAGCTAGGGCAATGGCTCATGTGCCAGTAGATATGGCTCCATTTGCCACCTGCGGCACCCATGCCAAAGGTTTGCCCTCACTGTTCTAAGTGATGACAGTCTATGACAATTGCTTTGACAAATTTTTTACGCACTATCGTGAGATGTTTGTTTAATGGCATGGAACAATATTTGGATGTCCTCCGTCAATTACAAATTTTCTAGAGAAAGGAAATAATTTTCTAAATAGGAAAAATGAAGTATACTTTAGGAAATTATGTATATATTTCTAATATACGTGGAACGTTATAAAATGGCGGAAGGCAATATGACTGTATTGCTCACAAACCAAATTTCATGGAAGATGAAGACTGAATAGAGAATATGATTCTTCCCAGCATAGTTCCAAACCCTGGAAGTTTATGTATTCCTTCATCTAAATCTAAATCGAACCAATCATTATTAAATCTAACCAGTCATGATTAACTTACATCAGCTAAGATCTACTGGGTGCTGCTATTTGCTGGGATCGTCTCTTTCTTATTTCTAGTTGTGTAAGATGGGGGAAGGTAGATTGTGACATTTCACATGTAGTGGTGGATAATTGAAAACCCGTAGACCGCTTACATTATCCTAGTGCAGAGGTGTCAAACTCGATTTCTTTGAGGGCTGCATCAGGGTTGTGTTTGGAGTGGGTATGGTTAGGGTGGCCGTGGTCAGCTCAATGTCACTCATATCAGGGGCGATGGTGGCGACCCAAGCACTCTGCTAGAGAAAACTCTGTTTTTCGGTTGTGATGGCCCTCCCAGCCTCCATTTTTGCTGGTAGGGGCACCACAGACCAGTCCTTTGCTGTTTCCAGGGCAGCCCTGTGAGCCAGATTTAAGCACCCTGTGGCCAGATACGTTTTTAAAACATATATAGCCCCTCCCTGGTACAAAGCTGAAGGGATCAGATCTGGGCAGAGGCCCCAGGATCAAATCCCAGTAAGGGTATGGCTAGCTGATGAGGCCAGAACAAGGCTGAAATAGCGCTACCCTAGTCTCCCTTAATTTTAAATATTTAGCAAAAATATAAATAAATATATATATATAATATTTTGGCATGTATGTTCCTTTTGTCTTCTAAGTGCTCGCTAAGAAATCATTTTTCAAAATAACCATCAGACCATTAATATTTCTTATACAGAATTATATTAATTAACATGCTCTGATGCTAAGGAGTTAAATGTTCCACTCCCTCACCCACATGAAAAGAACTCTGTTCCAACTGCCAGTTGCCTTATATTAACAAACTATGATGCAACCTTTAGCCAAACTGGGCATAGCCATGGCCAGTACATTACTCATCCAGCCTGTGGGCTGCGAGTTTAGATATTCTACTTCCCCTCCCCGCCTGAAAAGAACTCTGTTCCAGCTGCCAGTTGCCTTATATTAACACACTCTGATGCTACCCCTGCCACGGCCAGATCCAGTATGTGACTCATCCGGTCATTGGGCTGTGAGTTTAGACATTCTACTCCCCCTCCTCACCTGAAAAGAACTCTGTTCCAGCTGCCAGTTGTCTTATATTAACATACTCTGATGCTTAGGAATTCTACATTCTACATAAATTGTCAAGCTTTACGTATCAATGTATGAAGCCTAATCATAACTACTCGTTAATTTTCAAGCCCTAACTGTCAATTTATCAAGCCTGATCACATAGTTCCGTAGTGAAGCAACGGTATCCAGATACTAGTGTTTATATAAGCATGCTGCAGTCAATCTATTCAGTTTTTTTTTTTAAAAAAAAGTGTGTGAGCCATAAGTCAATAAATAGTGCCCTTGTGCTATCTCAAATTTCAAAAGAGTATTTGCATTGGTATTTGCCTCTTAAAACCCTGGAATTGAATTGCTTTCAGTAGCCTTGTTACATCAGTCCCCTGTCTTTTGCCATTCTTATCCTGCATTTGTTTTTCCTGCTGAAACAAGGGAGACAGCTGAAAACAGCTCTCTGATGGCCAATCCTATCATATTTTTCAAGAAATGTCACATATTAATATAGGCCAAAGGTCCTTTGAATTTTTTTGCTGGACCTTTTTTTATGTTTTTACTGTCAGAAAGTGACTCCCCTCAAACGGCAGCTCCTTCAAATACAAAACGTTATCTAAACATACTTGGTATTATTATTATTATTATTATTATTATTATTATTATTATTATTATTATTATTAATTAGATCTGTATGCCGCCTCTCTCCGGAGACTCGGAGCGGCTCACAACAACAAAACAGTACAAATCCAATAGTTAAAAAAACTCTGCAGTCTAATATGAACTGCCTAGGTCAGATTAAAATTTGGATTGTTGCTAGTTGTTGTTAGGCTAGGGCAAAAAGTTTCATGAGATGAACATTTTAACTTCTTTTCTTCATTCCTAGATTGATGCTTTACTATGCTCAATGTAGTAAAATGTTTTGTTATTCATACCAAAACCCTACATAAACTCTTATTTTTGAAGTTGATTATAGTAAAGGCAAGACAACTATTTTAAATTTTACATTTAGGGGAAAAAAGTTCTGTGGGAAAAACTCCCTCTGAGCTGAATCTCGGGAGGTAGCCCGTTCCAAAGAGGGGGAGCAGCCACAAAGAAGGCCCTCCTCTGCGGGCCCACCAGCCGACACTGTTTAGCTGACTAACCCTCTGGGCCCTTATTGGTCACTGAGAGCTATGCGGTAGGAGGCAGTCTCGAAAATAGCCTGGCCTGAGTGCAAAGCCGAAAGCACCAGCCTGAAGATGACGAGTGGGACCTCAATGCCTGTATTATTTAAAATGATATCACTATAACACATTGATTAGATGATCAAATGAGACAATGCATATTATGGTGCATAAGAATGAACAGCAGGCCTGCTGGTGAAATATACTATATAGCATAGTGTTCAATTATAATTTTCTTCCTTCTCTCCAGGACTCATGTTCTTCCCTCCCCTTGATTAGAAACCATGCTGCTTAAAATGTTTAGCAATTATAGATCGGGAGCACTGAGTAATTTATGTGGATGTAATGACTTAAATGGCTCTTCATTATATTGCAATCAGATCTGAGATGCTTTGGAGGTGTCGCGTATCCATTCTCAGCATGGTGGGTTAACTTCTTCTAGAGGTACAAGGAGATGCCAACAGGTTAGTAAGTGAAACCTGTTTATCTAGGAGAAGGAAATCATCTCCTGGTGTAACAAAGCAAACAGAAAGAGTCTGAAAATTGCTTTAATACTTTAAAGGAGAATTCCATTTTGGCCCGTGCCAATCAAGCACGTTGGCAAACCTGTCAGAATTTCAAAAGCAGTTCATCATTAGCATAAGAATAATCATGTATTCTCTCCATCTTCATAAAAATGTAATTGTAGAGAAATTATTTTTAGTATTTTCTGAGAATAGCTGAGAAATATTCCAATGTCTTTGATGAAAGAAAAAAAAAGGTCTGTCATTTTTTTAACCCGCTAAAGGAAAGGAAGAAGGAAGGTCCAAAATATTCAAGTTGCAGCAGTAGCCAGCATCTTAATTTCTTTTATTTCTTTTATTGGATAAAAAATAGTGATTGTTTAAATTAAAATAGTAATGCCATAATGTGTAAATATATTTGGAAACGAAATAGTTGTAAAAGTGGTTAGTTTTTACTTTGTTTGCATTAAATTTGAATTTAAATGTGACTAAAACATCAGACGTATTGGTAATCATATTGATGAGGTCAATTCTTCTCCCTTAAAGTTTTCACCAATTCTAGAAATTGGTGATCAGAGTTCAAAAACTCTGATTTGTTATGAGCTTAAATATATGCAGACTTGCAAATCATATCATTTTTATAAGACTATATGCAGATATTTTGTAATAATCGGACAAGTAAACATTGATGAAACTATTTTTCTTCCAGCTGTTTCCTTGTTAAATTTACATTTTTAGATATATTTTTTCTACTTTCTTCTTTATTTTTCTTCCTTCAGGAAATAAAGTAAACTTTAATAATAATCATTAAAATAAATGAGGAAAAGTGCTCAGAATTATTCGTTATTTTTGAAAGCTATAACTAAATTCTAATGCATAAAATATTAACATTAATGTAATACTAGCTTTGAAATATTTGCCTACGGTCAGAAATAACATCACCCCAAAAAAAGAACATTATCAGTTCTAACTGAGCCCTAGCAGAGCCAGTGATGGGAGGGAGAAAGATGAAATTAATATTGCTAAAAGTCTGATTTAGATAAATTGGAAACAATACTGACACACAAGCCTTTTGTTATTATTTCTCTCCTTCCTATGAAAAGTTCTTCTTTTATTAGATATTAGTATTAAAGGCCCATTTCTTTATTCATTTATGATAAAGAGCTAAATATTGTTTAACTGTTCAAATGTATTACAAAATATTACTCCAATCCTAATTTTTTTTTAAAATAATCTGACACACTTATCTTTTGTAAATAAATTGGAGGAACATATAATTCTGTTGATATTCCATCACTAATACTTCATGTGCACTTAATGAGCCACACATTTGATTATTTAATTAATTAATTAATTGCATTTGTATGCCACCCTTCTCCGAGGACTCGGGGCGCCTCACAGCAAGTACAAATACAGAATAATAATATGAATCCAATTAATAATACATTAAAACAACCATTAAATTCAATTAAAAGAAAACCTATCAACCCAATCATTCAACAATCATACTGAAAACATTCATTGGTCAGGGGGGAGATCTGAAAGCCCCAAGCCTGGTAGCAAAGATGAGGTTTTAAACTCTTTCGGAAGGCCAGGAGATTGGGGACAGTGCGAATCTCCAGGGGAAGCTGATTCTAGACGGCCGGGGCCACCACAGAGAAGGCTCTTCCCCTAGGTAACACTAGCCAACATTTTTTGGTCGACGGGACCCTAAGGAGACCAACTCTGTGGGACCTCACCGGTCGCTGGGATTTGTGCGGCAGAAGGCGATCTCGGAGATAGTCCGGTCCTATGCCATGTAGCAAAGGTGTGGGTGAAAGGGGGGAGGGTCACATTCAAAGTAGGAGATTCACCTCCACGAATCCTCAGGTTACGAATAAATGGGCAGCCTCCACTACATTCATAACTTGAAAGTAACTGTAGTAGGGGCTACCTTTGGAAAGATTTCTCCTCCGATTTGCCAATACTATTTGGTTGTCCTCTTCTACTGGTCTTTAGAAAGAGCTTAAAAGGGTGCCACAAGGGTCTGTTCTGGGTCCTATTCTTTTTAATATATTTGTGGGTGAGATAGGGGAAGATTTGGTAGGGAAGGTTTGCCTATTTGCCGATGACTCTAAAGTGTGCAATAGGGTTGATATTCCTGGAGGTGTGTCTAATATGGCAAATGATTTAGCTTTACTAGGTAAGTGGTCAAAGCAATGGAAACTGCAGTTTAATGTTTCCAAATGTAAAATAATGCACTTGGGCAAAAGGAATCCTCAATCTGAGTATTGTATTGGCAGTTCTGTGCTAGCAAAAACTTCAGAAGAGAAGGATTTAGGGGTAGTGATTTCTGACAGTCTCAAAATGGGTGAACAGTGCAGTAAGGCAGTAGGGAAACCAAGTAGGATGCTTGGCTGCATAGCTAGAGATATAACAAGCAGGAAGAGGGAGATTATGATCCTGCTGTAAAAAATTGAACGGGTCCAAAGATCGGCCACAAAAATGGTGGAAGGTCTTAAGCATAAAACGTATCAGGAAAGACTTCATGAACTCCATCTGTATAGTCTGGAGGAAAAGGGGGGGACATGATCGAAACATTTAAATATGTGAAAGGGTTAAATAAGGTTCAGGAGGGAAGTGTTTTTAATAGGAAAGTGAACACAAGAACAAGGGGACACAATCTGAGGTTAGTTGGGGGAAAGATCAAAAGCAACGTGAGAAAATATTATTTCACTGAAAGAGTAGTAGATGCTTGGAAAAAACTTCCAGCAGACGTGGTTGGTAAATCCACAGTAACTGAATTTAAACATGCCTGGGATAAACATATATCCATGCTAAGATAAAATACAGGAAATAGTATAAGGGCAGACTAGATTGACCGTGAGGTCTTTTTCTGCCGTCAGTCTTCTATGTTTCTATGAATTGGATCTCCGATTTTAGTGCCCATATTGTTGATGGATGGTTTTATTTTGATTGGTTTGTATAGGCCACTCAGAGTTAAATTGTTCAAGTTGCCTAGACTTATAAATTATTTAAACAGGGGAAAAAATATTGTGAAATTTGGCAAGCTATTGCTGGAATTAAATTGCCGCAAAAAATGGCTAAATCAAAACCTGAACTTTATGAAAAGCATAGAATAAAGGGCTGCTACAAAGCTACAGAACACAAACAAGAAGGAATAGCTTGTTCTTTGCATGCTACACTTAAAAATAATTCAGTTAGAAATGTTGCCTCTTTGTCTCTCCAGGGGAAAAAAAAGGCTTTCTAAGCTGCATTGCTATAGTAATGTATGAACGTATCCCATCATTTCAGATTACAGTATACTATGTAATCAGAGCAGTTGAACTGGCGTTGCAGAAGCTTAAGTCATGCAACAATACTGTTCCCATAATGACAGTTGGGGTGATAAGGATGGGGTGGGAGATTCAATAAATGCTTCTTAGTCATACTCAGTGGGATATGTGCACATATTCAGTGTCCTTAATTCCTTCTTTGGATGGACTGGAAAGAAACAAAATAATTGAACAATAAATGGTACCCAGTTGGACTGCCACTTAGTTGAGTGCCTTTAAGCTGCTTCAATCATACACCTCCAAGTAGTGGATCAAGGCTTGGATCATTCATTCATTCACTCACTCACTCACTCACTCACTCACTCACTCACTCACTCATTCAATTTGGATGCTGCCTGACTGACTCAAACTAGGTGTCTCAGAATAATAATAGAATAGAATAGAATTTTATTGGCTAAATTCCAAATAGAATTTTATTGGCGACTACTTCAGCTTCAACCACAAC
Organism: Erythrolamprus reginae; assembly: GCF_031021105.1. NCBI lineage: Eukaryota > Metazoa > Chordata > Lepidosauria > Squamata > Dipsadidae > Erythrolamprus > Erythrolamprus reginae. Next base: position 83,261,649 of record NC_091956.1, on the reverse strand, counting down.
AACACAAGAGCACACAACAGATTTAAACTTAATATTAACCGCTCCAAACATGACTGTAAAAAATATGACTTCAGTAACCGAGTTGTCGAAGCGTGGAACTCATTACCGGATTCCATAGTGTCATCCCCAAACCCCCAACACTTTACCCTTAGATTATCTACGGTTGACCTCTCCAGATTCCTAAGAGGTCAGTAAGGGGCGAGTACAAGTGCACTAGAGTGCCTTCCGTCCTTTTTAATAGGAAAGTGAACACAAGAACAAGGGGACACAATCTGAAGTTAGTTGGGGGAAAGATCAAAAGCAACATGAGAAAATATTATTTCACTGAAAGAGTAGTAGATCCTTGGAACAAACTTCCAGCAGACGTGGTAGATAAATCCACAGAAACTGAATTTAAACATGCCTGGGATAAACATATATCCAGTGTAAGATAAAATACAGGAAATACAGTGATCCCTTGATTTTCGCGGGGGTTATGTTCCAAGACCTCCCGCGAAAATCGATTTTCCGCAATATAGCGGCGCGGAAGTAAAAACACCATTTTTGGCTATGGACAGCCAAAAACTACCCCCATGCACCCTTTTTCAAGGCAGCACAAGGAGCCGGGCTTGAAATTAGGGCAGGGAGCGACGAAAGTGCGGAAGCCGACAAACATTGCTTTGAATGTCGGCTGCCCCCACCCCCCCAGCACCCGCCCGCCCGCCGCTCGCCCGCCCGCCATTCGCCGCTCGCCCGCCTATTCGCCCGTCGTTCGCCCGGCCACCCGCCGTTCGCCTGGCCGCTCACTCGCCCGTTCGCCCACCCACCCGCCTGCCCGCCACTCGCCCGCTCGAGAGCAAGAGGGGGAGAGATAGAGAAAGAGAGAGAAGGAAAGAAAGAAAGAGATGAGAGAGGGAGGAAGAGACTGTGAGAGAGGAAGAAGCAAGATAGAGAAAGAGAGAGAGAAAGAAAGATGAGAAAGGAAAGAAGAGAGTGAGAGAGAGGAAGAAAGAGAGAGAGAGAAGAGTGGAAGGAAGAGAGAGAGAAATGATAGAAAAAAGGGGAGAAAAAAAGAGAAATGAGAAAATGATTGAAGCAGAGAATGACAGGAAAGAAAGAGAAAGAGACAGAGAAGTGACTCTTGGTGATGACGTATGACGTCATCGGGTGGGAAAAACCGTGGTATAGCGTTTCGCGAAGTTTGAAGCCGCAAAAATTGAGGGATCCCTGTAGTATAAGGGCAGACTAGATGGACCAGGAGGTCTTTTTCTGCTGTCAGTCTTCTATGTTTCTATGTTTCTATCAGAGTCTTGATTCGGTCAGGTTCCTTGCAGTAAATCAAATAATTTAGAGGAGAACTCTATTAAAATAGTTTTACTTCATGGTTCCTGAGATGGTTGACCTTTCTAAAGGGTTATATTGCTATTATAGTGCAAGATTAAGAACCTACTAACACGGTGGCTTTAGTTAGTGCAGATTTTAGCAGAGTCTCCTTTCACTGTAAGTTCTGCAATAAATCCAGAGTGGTATTTTATTTGTACAGTTATCCTTTTGACACACTTTAGCTGGAGAGTGATAGGATAGGATCAATGTCACAGGGAGATTCAGGAGGAGACTTTAAATAGACTTCTCTCTTTCCTTAAGCCAGTTTGGTAGTTATTCTATCTCTTTGGCTTCCTTTTCATACTGACTTCAGACAACGGATGAGCCAGGTGCAAGAATCCAATGAACCTTAAGTGTAATCCAGCGTTTGATATAACAGATCAAATGCACAGATTAAAGCAGATGTATCAAAGCCTGTGGCAATTGAGTATCAATGAATAAATGGGTCTCTTGGAGATGGATGATGTGCAGTAGTGGGTTCAAAAACTCAGTGCTTCCAATTCACGCACACGCTTGAATTGGTAGCAGTGGGTGGATATGTATACTGCCACTACCAGTTCACCAGGCCAAACTGGGAGTAATCCACCGCTGATAGTGAAATATTACATAACTACTGCAATGCTCTTTACCTGGGGCTACCTTTGAAGAGCATCTGGAAACTGCAAATTGTGCAGAATGCAGCTGTACTTATCTCTCCAACACTCCTTGGTCTGCATTGTAGACCTAATCCTACGTAGCTTCTGCTCTGGCAATCTCACACTACTTACCAGAGCTTACAAAACTTTCGCCAGACCCATCCTTGAATACAGCTCATCCGTTTGGAAGCCATATCACATCTCAGACAATAACACCCTCGAAAATGTCCAGAGATACTTCACCAGAAGAGCCCTTCACTCCTCCACTCGAAACAGAAGACCCTACGAGACGAGACTTTCAATCGTGGGCCTAGAAAGCTTAGAACTAAGACGCCTTAAACAAGATCTAAGTATTGCCCACAAGATCATATGCTGCAACGTCCTGCCTGTTGGTGACTACTTCATCTTCAACCACAACAACACAACAGCACACAACAGATTTAAACTTAATATTAACCGCTCCAAACTTGACTGTAAAAAATCTGACTTCAGTAACCAAGTTGTCGAAGTGTGGAACTCATTACTGGACTCCATAGTGTCATCCCCAAACCCCCAACACTTTACCCTTAGATTATCCATGGTTGACCTATCCAGATTCCTAAGAGGTCAGTAAGGGGCGAGTACAAGTGCCCTAGAGTGCCTTCCGTCTCCTGTCCTATTGCTCTCCTATATCTCCTATACCTTTCTTCTATTCCTATATCTCTTCTTCTATTCTTTCATTGATATGTTTTATTCCTATATCTTCTCTTCTTTCTTAGATATATTTTACTATGAGTATCTCCTCTATAACCTTCATTATGTATTTTACTATGTGTATACCCATTAATAAAACCCTCATTGTATATTGGACAAAATAAATAGATAGATGGGTGGGTGGGTGGGTGGATAGATGGGTAAGTAAGTAAGTAAGTAAACAAACAAACAAACAAATAAAAAATAAACAAATAAATAAATTCCAGATTCTCTCATTAATGGCCAATGTAAACATATGTAAGCATGGCTGTTAGAAGTATAGGCCAAAGAACTGCCAATTTAGCAGCCTTTGACTGAAGGGACTAGTATTTGAATTTGTCCATAATTATGGATTTCATTTAATCATAAGGATTTGTTTATTTGCCATTATCTGACCGATTCTTCTCTTTCTGACAATTTACTGATCCTTGCCAGGTGACTCAGTTCCCATATTATCATTAGAATTTTGAGATTTGGAAAACTCACTTCAACAGGGACTCCCTGGGGCACTGAGCTCTTAGAAGTGACAGCCAACAGTTTTATTTCTACTCAATTCCAGCTTGAAAGTTAATTAAGTAGCAGTGGTTGTAGTGTAAAATTGACCATTGCAGAATAAATATATGGCTGATGAATCTTTCTGGATGGCTAGTAAATATCAATCGAGCAATAAATCCACATAGGATCTCCTGAATGAATGCTTTATTTAGTGTTTTAGAGCAAATTAATGCCATTTGTAGTGCTTTTGAAAACAAGTGCTAGAATGAACTAAAACAGCTTATAAATAAAATACTTTATTTGGCCAAGTGTGATTAGACACACAATGAATTTTTCTCTGGTGCAGAAGCCCTCAGTGTTCAACATAGTAATAATAATCATATTAATGATATCAATAAAAGAAGGTAGTAGAAAAGATGAGAAGGATAATAATACAGCCATGGGAACTTCTGCCAGCCAGGAAGGACGTCTTTGTGACGTCAAAGCTCCACCCAAGGAATTCCCTATTGGGATTCCCCACCTCCTTTCTAGCCTCCCGACCGCCCGACAGCTCCGCGGCTCTTTTAAAAAGCTAACAGCCGGGCGGCGGGGCTTCTCGGCGTCCTCCTGAACCAAACGCCGACCCCGAACTTTTGCCGAACTTCCGAGTTTGGCATTTGGGAGAACGCCGAGAAGCCCCCCGGCTGTTTCAAAAGGCGACAGCCAGTCTGCGGGGCTTCTCGGCAGCCTCCCGAACGCCGAACCCGGAAGTTCGGCAAAAGTTTGGGTTTGGCGTTCAGGTTCGGGAGGACGGCGAGAAGCCCCCCGGCTGTTTCAAAAGGTGACAGCCGGGCAGCAGGGCTTCTCGGCGGCCACCGAAACCTGAACTTTTGCCGAACTTCTGGGTTCGGTGTTCGGGCGGCGGGTTCATAAGATGGAAAACGTTTGGAAGAAGAGGCAAAAAATTTCCGAACCCCGGTTTCATATCTCAAATTGTTCATATGGCGAGAGGTTCGTATCATGAGGTACCACTGTATTTACCCCAAAGTTTTGAAAAAATAGATGCCAAATTAAACTAGAATTTCACAAGCGACTTCCTAGGAAACCTTTGAGTATTAACTGAGAGTCCAAATCCAGGCAAGTGCTTTGTCCCATTACTACATTACATGCCCCAATTCCTAATCCCAATATTCATCTTTAACCCTCATTCCATAGCTGGCTGACTACTCAAAATTGCAAGTTTATATCAACCTACTGCTCCCTTCAATGTGCCACTCGGAGTGAGAATTTCATCCAGCTGCAGTCTTGAGTCATAACAAAAATAAGGCAGTTTTAAAGTAACTCATTAGTCCTGGAACTTCCCCTTAATCATATTTTACATTTTTACCTATTTTCTTTTTAAAAAAAAAATATTTTTATTATTTTCAAAAAGACAAACAAAGACATACAACATTAAACATTTAAGGAGCTGCCATTGCTCCGCTTGTCGTAGAAGTCTAACTAATACAGAATATAAAAAACCCTAACTGTTACCAGATCTATGCACAAATACCACACTTGTAAATTACATTCTTATTGAATTTAATTCTATATTTTTAATATTAAACTTGTTAATTGAATTTCTTTATATTTTAAAATGTTATATACTTATATATGTGTATATATATATAAAAAAAGAAATAAACAAAATATTAGTAATACAGAAAAGAGAAAAAGTAAGCACTTCTAAGTTAGTTATGATATAAACTATTTCATTCTATCTTATAATTCTTCAGATAATCATTTATTCTTATATATTTAGTTTTTGATTCTATTTTTAAAATTCCACCAATCATATACTTTATCCCATATTTTATAAAATTCTGTTTCAGTTTCATTATTCAGACGTTTAGTCATCATGTCTAATTCTGCACATTCTATAATTTTTTAAAATACCTCAATATCTTTTGGTATCGTCTTTTCTTTCCATTTCTGTGCAAATACTATTCATGCCGCGACCAATATATGTACAGTATTACTAAATAATAAATTTCTTTTTTATACTTTATATTTGAAATACCCAGTAAGAAAAATTCAGGAGATTTTTTAATCCTTTCCTTTGTTATTTCATTTATCCAATTCTCTACTTTGTTCCAAAATATTTTGGTCTCAGAACAAGTCCACCATGTATGATAATATGTACCAACTTCTTTTTTACATTTCCAACAGATAGGCGATACAGATGGAAACATTTTAGAAATTCTATATGGTGGAAGGTGCCATCTATAAAACATCTTAATTTGGTTTTCTTTAAAGGAAATTGATTTTGTTATTTTCCAATTATACATCCAGATCTTTTTCCAAGTATCTAAATTAATCTCTGTGCCAAAATTTTTACACCAACTGATCATATCTTAAGTCATAACAAAAATAAGGCAGTTTTAAAGTAACTCATTAGTCCTGGAACTTCCCCTTAATCATATTTTACATTTTACCTATTTTCTAACAAGCGTTGTTGTGTTCTACTAGCTCTCATACAATAACTTGTCTGCCTAAAATTGTAAATTGATTTCAGCAAAGAGCTGACGGGCTCATGTTGTAGCACATTTACTAAGTAATCGATATCCTGGTATCTAAAAAAAATAAAAATAAAAAACCCCAACAATCTTGCATTCCTTTTAGCTGCAGAACCTATATGTGTAAATCTCTATGCATAAAGAAATATGGCCTCCTAGTGATTGTTCTATTTAGTGCACCCATAACAGAAGGAAATGTGCTTTTCCCCCTCACATTAATTCTATTGTGAGTCAAGTAACATAAATTGCACTTACAGACCAAAATGACTTCAGAGATCCGTTTATTAAGTTAATAAATAAAGGCTTTTGTACAAATAATGAGCAGGCATGACAATAAAAGAGGCTGTGGTTGATGCACATGAGGTTATACAACTTTAAGTAGCTTTTTTCTCCTTATAAATAGGCTATGTTTCTTCAGTCTTTGTTTGGGTCTCTGGAAAAAAAATGCTGAACTTTCTGTTTTTGTACACATAACAAATTCAATACACATATTAAAGCAGAGCAAACCCAAGCAGAAAGCCTGAAGCCTATGATCAATCTGGTGAAGCAGGTGTTTGTCTGGGAGGCCAAATGACTAAACAATGTCGTCTGGCGGGACCCAGGGGAAGAGCCTTCTCTGTGGTGGCTCCAACCCTCTGGAACCAGCTCCCCCCAGAGATTAGGATTGCCCCCACCCTCCTTGCCTTTCGGAAACTCCTTAAAACCCACCTCTGCCGTCAGGCATGGGGGAATTGAAACATCTCCCCTTTGCCTATGTAGTTTTTGTGTATGATTCGATTGTGTGCTTGTTTTTTTATATATTGGGGTTTCTTTTGGATTTTTTAACCTAAAACTAAATATTAGATTTGTTACTATGTATTGTTTTTTACCATTGTTGTGAGCTGCCCCGAGTCTTCGGAGAGGGGCGGCATATAAATCCAATAAATCTAATCTAATCTAATCTTTGAGGAAGCTGTCAGAGGAGACAACTTGTTGCCTATTTAAAAGAGCTGCGGTGGTGCTGTGTTTGAATGCAGTATTTAAGGCTAACTCTGCTCACATTGCCTTGTTGGATTTATTTTTATTTTATTTTATTGATTGATTGATTTTGTCCAATACACAATGAGGGTTTTAGTGGGTATACACATAGTAAAATACATGATGAAGGTTATAGAGGAGATACTCATAGTAAAATATATCTTAGAAAGAATAGAAGAGAAGATATAGGAATAAAACATATCAATGAAAGAATAGAAGAAGAGATATAGGAATAGAAGAAAGGTATAGGAGATATAGGAGAGCAATAGGACAGGGGACGGAAGGCACTCTAGTGCACTTGTACTCGCCCCTTACTGACCTCTTAGGAATCTGGGTAGGTCAACCGTGGATAATCTAAGGGTAAAGTGTTGGGGGTTTGGGGATGACACTATGGAGTCCGGTAATGAGTTCCACGCTTTGACAACTCGGTTGCTGAAGTCATATTTTCTACCGTCAAGTTTGGAGCGGTTAATATTAAGTTTAAATCTGTTGTGTGCTCTTGTGTTGTTGTGGTTGAAGCTGAAGTAGTCGCCGACAGGCAGGATGTTGCAGCATATGATCTTGTGGGCAATACTTAGATCTTGTTTAAGACGTCTTAGTTTTAGGCTTTCGAGGTGGGTAAAATGAGGACCCAGATTGTTGTGGGTAGTATGCTGACTCTGCAAAACATTTAGAGAAGGCTGTAAAGCACCGTGAAGACATATATAAGTCTAATTGCTATTGATATTCTGAGTTATTCATTAATTACAATCAAATGTAATTGTAATTATTCATTCATCACCACAATCAATGCATATATTTAGAATGAAAGTTCAAGACATCTAGCAGGCATCAAGATGCCCATCTCTTTATGATATGAAATATCAGAATATCTCCGGGACCGCCTTCTGCCGCATGAATCCCAGCGACCGGTTAGGTCCCACAGAGTTGGCCTTCTTCGGGTCCCGTCGACTAAGCAATGTCGTTTGGTGGGACCCAGGAGAAGAGCCTTCTCTGTGGCGGCCCCGACCTTCTGGAACCAACTCCCCAGAGATCAGAATTGCCCCCACCCTCCTTGCCTTTCATAAGCTCCTTAAAACCCACCTCTGTCGTCAGGCATGGGGGAATTGAGATATTCCCTTCCCCCTAGGCTTATATGCATGGTATGTTGGTGTGTATGTTCAGTTTTTAAATAAGGGTCTTTTAATTATTTTAAATATTAGATTTGTTACATGTTGTTTCATTATTGTTGTTAGCCGCCCCGAGTCTATGGAGAGGGGTGGCATACAAATCTAATAAATAATAAAATAAATAATAAAAGATACCTTTTGCATGCATGCCAATTCATATAAGCAAAACTATGCAAAGTTTTATACTTTTAAAAACGAGAAATACTTTTATACTTTTAGAAAATGATGATTCTTCACTCTCTGATGAAGCTGGAATATTGTTATGTCCCACATAAAATTAGTTACGATTGTTGCAATTGATTTTATATACAACGTATACCGCTTAGGGTAATATATTTTGTATACTATTTTTTTGTGTATATTATGTCACTCCATGTGTTGGCATGTATTCATCATAGCCATACTCCATATTATAACCATCTACAGTATATCTGTCTTCATACAAAACCACATTACTATATATTTTATTTACTCAAAAAGAAAAAAAAGAAGAAATAAAAAGAAGAAAATCTTATCTAATACCACTTTCTTTTCCACATTTAATGATGGGCTGCAGATAAGAGAATAACTACTTGTTTCTGAAGCAGGAATGTAATAAATCTTTAGTTTACTCAATTAAGCCCATCTTGACCTTGTTAACACCTTTAAAAACTCCTCCTTGAATGTGTTAAATAATTTGCAATTTATTCTCTTCCAAAAGCTTATTAAGGCATACAAATCTCTACCCTTTTAGTCCAATACTCTAACCATTAGCTGTCAATAACATACCACACCTGGGAATGTTTATTTGTTTCTGGTCTAGTAAAACACTGGGCATGCTTGTTTTCTTAATAAATTTGTGCTGAGCTCAAAACATTAGCATGGGGAAGCTTCAAGAAAGGTTTTAATTAAAAGCATAGTAAACCTTAAAAGTGGTCCATAAATATACACCAATGACAAATTCCTTGTGTATCCAATCACACTTGGCCAATAAAGTATTCTATTCTATTCCATTCCATTCCATTCTATAAATGCTTTCTTATCTTCCTTTGATCTGCTAGTAGCACAATTATTTTTAATTATCCCCATCCTGCAAAACTAAAACCATAAAAAAATAAAAATAAAAAACTAATCCACCTTAAATTCAGCAGGATCTTGGTAGGATCTTGGTAGGAAGTTAGTAAAGAAAGAATAGTATTTCCAAAGAAACTGAGATAGCAAATAATTTATATACTGCTTCATACCGCTTTAAAGTCCCCTCCAAGTGGTTTATGGAGTCAGCAAATAGCCTCCAGCAACCTGATCCTCATTTTACTGGTGTTGGAAGGATGGAAAGCTTGAGCTGGTCAGAATTCAACTTCTGGCAGTCAGCAGAAAATAGAGAGAGGTTATAAAAGAATACGAAGAAAAAACATGCAGGTTATAAACCTACAGATGTAAATTATGCTTGGTTATGTATTAAATGATGGTGATAGTGATGATTCCCATGCAAGTATATAGGCTTTTACGTATTAAATTCTAAAGTGTGTAGAAATAGTGTGTAGAACGTTTAATACCATTGATGCAATGAACCTGTTTGAGAATATGTTTATTTATTTTTTATTTTTTTATTTTTATTTATTTATTTATTCTTTGTCCAATATACAATACATATGGAAGAGAATAGGCATTAAGTAATATATATAACGATAGAAAGTAAAAAGAAGAGAAGTAGATGGGAGGGAGAGAATATATATGATATAAGAAATAAGGAGAGAATATATATGATATATGAGTTAAGGAAAGACAATTGGACAGGGGACGAAAGGCACACCAGTGCACTTATATACGCCCCTTACTGGCCTCTTAGGAACCTGGAGAGGTCAATCGTGGAGAGTCTAAGGGAGAAGTGTTGGGGGTTGGGAGTTGACACTATTGAGTCCGGTAATGAGTTCCACGCTTCAACAACTCGATTGTTAAAGTCATATTTTTTACAGTCAAGTTTGGAGCGGTTAATATTAAGTTTGAATCTGTTGTGTGCTCTTGTGTTGTTGCGGTTGAAGCTAAAGTAGTCGTTGACCGGAAGGACATTGCAGCATATGATCTTGTGGGCAATACTTAAATCATGTTTTAGGTGCCGCAGTTCTAAGCTTTCTAGGCCCAGGATTGTTAGTCTATTTTCGTAGGGTATTCTGTTTCGAGTGGAGGAGTGGAGGGCTCTTCTGGTGAAATATCTTTGGACGTTTTCGAGAGTGTTGATGTCTGAGATGTGGTATGGGTTCCAGACAGATGAGTTGTACTTGAGAATGGGTCTGGCATAGGTTTTGTAGGCTCTTGTGAGTAGTGTGAGATTGCCAGAGCAGAAGCTACGTAGGATCAGGTTTACAACTCTGGAAGCCTTTTTGGCGATATAGTTGCAGTGCCCTTTAGCACTTAGGTCGTTTGATATTAGTATTCCAAGGTCTTTTACTGAGTGTGGGTTGGCTGCGAGAATTTGTTTATTCAGTTCATAAGCGAGGTTTGGATTCTTTTTGCCGATGTGGAGGGTAGAGCATTTGTTGGTTGATATTTGAAGTTGCCAGATGTTAGACCAATCTGAAACAAAGTCAAGGTCTTTTTGGAGAGTGAGTGTGTTGTCAGTGGTGTTGAAAGGTTTCTGATATGACACATTGTTGTCGTAGTCACATCAAAGACTATAGCAACATGAATTCAGCTGAGGTTTGATGTTCTGCTGGCAAAAGAAGTGATACACTTAGAAGAACTGAATCTCACTTCTCAATTTTTTAAAAAAAATATATCTTCAGCCTGGCTGGCTATTAAATAATTCCTTCTGAGGATTGCTGCCAGAATAAATAATTAAAAACATGAAATTGGCTTAAAGCTTCTTTAATTATGGTGGGAGGGGGTGATGTTTTTTTTCTTGCTATTGATTAACTGGTCATATTGTTCACTCTATGTTTCCCTCCTGCCCTTCTTCATGGCTGTATCTCCGCATTGGAATAATCTTGTTAAGTTTGAGACCTCATCAAACAGTAATTTAAATTTCTTTTCCTTTGACCTTTCAGAATACAGGCATCATGCTTTTCCTCAGTGTGAAATTATTAATTTGGGGTGTTAGAATTCTAGGTTCCCTAGAGAAAGAATTCAATTAGCTAGAAGCATTTCGTAAAGCATTACAGCCAACATCTTGAAAATGTTGTTATAAAACAAAGAATTATTGCCAAATATTTGTAATAAAGATTGCATGCCTATGTATGCAAAAATGGATGATGTATTTTTAATAAGGACTTTTATATGTCTGCCTTTGACTGAATCATTATAATGTTGCTTTGAGGTCATTACTGAATTTTGCATTTGCTAAGATTATATCTTTATACAGTAATACCTCGTCTTACGAACTTAATTGGTTCCCAGAGGAGGTTCGTAAGTGAAAAGTTCGTAAGACGAAACAATGTTTCCCATAGAAAACAATGTAAAATCAATTAATGCGTGCAAGAAACCCCCCCCCCCCCAGCAAAAATGGCGTCGCCGCCCGGCTGTCGTCTTTTGAAACAGCCGTGGGGCTTCTCGGCTTCCTCCTGAACCCGAACGCCAGACCCGAACTTTTGCCGAACTTCCGGGTTCGGCATTCAGGAGGCCACCGAGAAGCCCCACTTTCTGGCTGCCGCCTTTTGAAACAGCCGGGGGGCTTCTCCGCGTTCTCCTGAACGCCGAACCCGGAAGTTCGGCAAAAGTTCGGGTTCAGGGTTCGGGTTCAGGAGGACGCCGAGAAGCCCCACCGCCCGGCTGTCAGCTTTGCAAAACAGCCGCGGAGCTGTCAGCCAGTCGGGAGGCTCAAACGGAGGTGGGGAATCCCAATAGGGAATTCCATGGGTGGAGCTTTGGTGTCACGGAGACGTCCTTCCTGGCCGGCCGAAACGTGGAAATGTTGTTTCATCTTATGAACTTTTCGCCTTACAAACCTCCTCCGGGAACCAAGTTTTCGTAGATTTAGAAATATATATTCTGATTGCTTTCATTTGCTTCATTGTGCTTTCTTAGTGAATAGCTCAAAAATTCAGGATATGGAAATATATATTGCCAAGAGAAAGGAAGGAAGGAAGGAAGGAAGGAAGGAAGGAAGGAAGGAAGGAAGGAAGGAAGATATTTCTTTCTTTCTCTTGGCAATATATATTTCCATATCCTGAACTTTAAAGGGCCTGAAATCCACTCTTTTCTTTAATTTTTGAAATATTCACCAAGAATGCACAATGAAGCAAAAGAAAGCAATCAGAAAATCAGTTGTTTCATCTTCCCAATCATCTTTTTCTGTGGGATCGCCATAATAGCCTGAGCACTTGAATTACTGGGTTTCTTTCTTTTCTTTTTCTTTTCTTTTGCAGAGTGAAATTATTTAGGTTCTTCCTCATAGATACCTTCTGAATCCCTAAAATAGCAAGGGATCAAGCTATTCTCTCTTCTTTAGTTTATCCTTGGCCAGTTCCTATCCTATAAATTGAGAATCAATTAACAGATTTGAAAGGGATCTCATGGGTCATCTGGTCCAACCCCCTGCTCAAGCAGAAGAACCTAAACCATTTCTGACATGTGGCAGTCCAGTCTCTTCTGGAAAGCCCCCAGTGATGAAGCTCCCACAACTTATTGATTGATTGATTGATTGATTGATTGATTGATTGATTTTTGTCCCATACATAATGAGGGTTTTAGTGGGTATACAGATAGTCAAATACATGATGAAGGTTATAGAGGAGATACTCATAGTAAAATATATCTAAGAAAGAAGAGAAGAGAAGATATAGGAATAGAACATATCAATGAAAGAAGAAGAGATATAGGAATAGAAGAAAGGTATAGGGGATATAGGAGAGCAATAGGCAAGCTGTTCCATTGGTTGATTGTTCTCCCACTGTCAGAAAATTTCTCCTTATTTCCAGGTTGAATTTCTCCTTGATCAGCTTCAACCCATTATTCCTTATCTGGCCTTCAGGTGCTTTGGGAAATAGCTTGACCACCTCCTCTCTGTGGCAGCCCTTCAAATATTGGAACACTACTAGGCGACATGCAGTATTTGCTTCTTTTACACCAGTGTTTCCCAACCTTGGCAACTTGAAGATATCTGGACTTCAACTCCCAGAATTGAACTTCAACTCCCGGAATTCTGGGAGTTGAAGTCCAAATATCTTCAAGTTGCCAAGGTTGGGAAACACTGTTCTACACTATGAAATTACAGAGAATGAATAAGGTCTAGGTTGCAACTCTACCCATTTGCACCATGCCCAATTTAAAATACAGCGGTCCCTTGACTTTCGCAGGAGATACATTCCAAGACTGCCCATGAAAGTCAAATTTCCACGAAGTAGAGATGCTCCCTTCCTTCCTTCCTTCCTCCCCCTCCCTCCTCCATTCCTGGTTTTACTTACCCCCAGAACCCGCAGGGGCAACGGGGCGGCAAGCTGGGGGCTTTGCTGTGCGGTGGCGGGTGGCAGTAAGGCTCGGCTTCAAGTGGAGCGTACCAACACTCCGAGAATTAAAGGGGAGGGATCGGGAGGCTGGGACGGAAACGGAGCTTTTATTTAAAGAAGCAGGATGGGTGATGGGGGAGGATGAGAATTAAAATGCACAGTATGGTACATCTGGCAGCCAGGGGAAAATGTTAAAAAAAAAACTAGTATTTTTTATTAATATTTTTTAAAAACCCGTGGTATAGCCTTTCCGCGAAAGTTGGACCCGCGAAAGTCAAGGGACCACTGTAACCTGATTTTGTTTTTTAAAATAACATTAACTCAATCTGTATAGTCTGGAGGACAGAAGGAAAAGTGGGGACATGATTGAAACATTTAAATATATTAAAGGGTTAAATAAGGTTCAGGAGGGAAGTGTTTTTAATAGGAAAGTGAACACAAGAACAAGGGGACACAATCTGAAGTTAGTTGGGGGAAAGATCAAAAGCAACGTGAGAAAATATTATTTGACTGAAAGAGTAGTAGATCCTTGGAACAAACTTCCAGCAGACGTGGTAGATAAATCCACAGTCACTGAATTTAAACATGGGAAGACTAGATGGACCATGAGGTCTTTTTCTGCCGTCAGACTTCTGTGTTTCTATGTTTCTACATTAGGAGATATCAACCATTGCTTTCATGTTCTATCATTAGGTAAGTATGGATCTATGTGGAACAATGGCTGTGTTCTTATGATTTACCTTACAATATATTCAGGCACATTAGTGGCTTAAAATGTTTTCATCTGTATTCCGTCTTTTATTGAATTTATTTCAAAAGCTGTCTTTATGCTTATTATTACTTTGGCAAAGCAATTGTTATGGGAGAAGGCGGTGGCATATTGGTAGACAAACTGCATATTGGTAGACAAACTGCTAATACAACATGCAGTATTGAAGAAACAGCAGTAAACAAGGTTAAATTAGAATGTAAGTGATGACAGACACAATGTATTGGGCATGTAAAGTTCAAGCTAATGAACATTCTTCAAAAATCAATTATCATTTTCCTTGTTGGACCTGAAACAACTTACCTGCAAACCAAGTAAATGAATGTCAGGGCAGATAATAACAAATAAGCAACCCTGTATATAGAAATATATATATATTTTCCTTCCAATGAAACAGGCTTTCTTAATAAAGCAAACAGTATATCAGGCAATTCCGCGTAAGACTTCCTCAGTATAAATTCCAAACGGTTCAAGCTGTCTCCTCTTTAATGTCATCGCTGAGCCTGAAAGACATCTGTCTTGTAATAGTAACAGAATCCTTTAATCTCTAGTTTATAAACTCATATCTTCCATTTGGAAGAGATAAAAGTTCATTCTGGCTTTATTAAATTCTTAGCAAGGCATTCTGTTTTCTTGAACTCCAGTGGCTCTGTTTCGCTGGAACTCTTCAAATATTAGAAAGCGTCTCCACCAGGGGTGTCAAAATCAATTTCATTTAGGGCCACATCAGGGTGATCTTGGGAGGCGGGGCTGGGCTGAATGTGGCCAGAGTGGGCAGGGCCTGCTCGATGTCACTCATATCAGGGGTGCAGTAGCTCTTGCATCGCTATGTATTTCTCTCTCTCTCTCCCTCTCGTTCTACCTCTCCCTCTCTCTCTGTCTCATTCTATCTCTCTCTCTCTCTCACACACACACACACAAAAATAGGTCAAGGGTGGGTTTTACTTTCCTTCACCACTGGTTCATATTGTGACATTTGTGACACACTATTTACAGGACCGCCTCCTGCCTAATTTTATTTATTTATTTATTTATTTATTCATTCATTCATTCATTCATTCATTCATTCATTCATTCATTCATTTATTTGATTTGTATACCGCCCCTCTCCAGAGACTCAGAGCAGCTCATAACAACAAAACAGTACAAATCCAATGGTTAAAACAATTTAAAACTCTTAATATAAAAAAACAATCATACATCTAATACAAACCATATGTAATGCAGAAACAGACCAGCGGAATCAATTTCCGCATGTCTGACAGCACATATTATTATAATCACAACAAGAAAACAGTACAAATCCAATAGTTAAAAACAATTTAAAACCTCTTAATATAAAAAACAGCCATACATCTCAGACAAACCATACATAAAACGGAAACGGCCCAGGGGAATCAATTTCCGCATGCCTGACGGCAGAGGTGGGTTTTAAGGAGTTTGCGAAAGGCAAGGAGGGTGGGGGCAATCCTAATCTCTGGTGGGAGTTGATTCCAGAGGGTCGGGGCCGCCACAGAGAAGCCTCTTCCCCTGAGTCCCGCCAGACGACATTGTTTCGTCGACGGGACCCGGAGAAGGCCAACTCTGTGGGACCTAACCGGTCGCTGGGATTCGTGCGGCAGAAGGCAGTCCCGGAGATATTCTGGTCAGATGCCATGAAGGGCTTTATAGGTTATAACCAACACTTTGAATTGTGACCGGAAACTGATCGGCAACCAATGCAAACTAATACCTCACTACGGCCAGTAGGGGCCCACAAAGTTGGCCTTCTCCAGGTCCAGTCCGCCAAACAATGTCAGCTTGCGGGGTCTCTGGGAAGAGCCTTCTCTGTAGTGGCTCCAACCAGTCTTCCAGAAAGCCATTAAGACCTGGCTTTTTCGGCAGGCCTGGAATTAGGATTGACTTTAGTATGCATGGTTTTTTTGATAATATTTCAGATTTTATTGTACTGCTGATTTTATGCCTGTATTTTTAATTGTTGTTGTATTTATAGCTATTATTATCCACTCTGAGTCCTTTTGGAGTGAGTGGTATATAAACACAAACAAACAAACCCATGATGGGCAAGAGGGCTTTTTTCAAACCACAGATTGAGCAGAAGCCAACAAAACACAGGAAAATTGGCTGAACATTTAGAAAAAAAGATAACAATGAACATGGATCTACCCAGACAGAACTGGATCCGTTACACCAAAATTACCTTATCAATGGGCCCCTTACAGTTCGGGCAATCTCGTTCAAACCTGGAGGGACCCACCCCTGAAATAGTTACACAAATTTAATACAAATCCAGTAAATCTCTATTTACTTTCTCACCTATTTCAGAGAGTTTAGCGTGGGGAATTATGTGAGCAAATATAAGATATGGAGGAGTGCACTGCTGATAACATTTACAGCAATATAGTGTTGCAAACATGAACCTTGCCTAATGTACGTGACAACAATATAATTAATATGTTGTGCCCTTTTCCAAATGATTCAGAAGAAGTCTTCACAGCTTGCACTACAAATTAAAGCGTGGGTCCTTTGTTTTAACACACCTGAAAATTATCTCAGGTCACCAAATTAAGGGTCTAAAACATAAGGGGGATAAATATACAATAAAGATATTATTTTCTGCTAATCATAACATCCGCGTGCTACTTCCAAGACTTAAATATTAGTAAAAAGAACAAAAATGGAAAGGAGAACTGGTCCTATGTCTGGAAAACTAAATATGAGTAGTCCCTGAGTTACAGCAGTTCTTTTAGTGACCGTTCAAAGTTACAACGGCACTGAAAATTGCAGCATTCTCATAGTCATGTGATAAAAATTCAGATGCTTGGCAATTGGGTCGTATTTATGACGGTTGCAGTGGCCTTGGCTCATGTGATCAGCACTTGTAACTTTCTGTCAAACAAAGCCAAGAAGAATAATAATAATAATAATAATAATAATAATAACAACAACAACAACAACAACAACAATAATGGAGTTGGAAGGGACCTTGGAGGTCTTCTAGTCCAACCCCCTGCTTAGGCAGGAAACCCTACAGAAGAAGATGTTATAACATCTTCTTAAAAACCTCTAGTGTTGCAACATTCACAACTTCTGGAGGCAAGCTGTTCCACTGGTTTATTGTCCCAGGGGATTGTGCAGCATAGAAGATAAATAGATAGGTAGGTAGGTAGGTAGGTAGATCGGTAGATAGATAGATAAGATAAGATAAATTGGATAGATGGATAGATCAATAGGTAGATAGGTAGGTAGGTAGATAAGATAAGATAAGAAGACAAGATAAGATAAGATAAATTAGATCTATAGGTAGGTAGGTAGGTAGGTAGGTAGGTAGGTAGGTAGGTGGATGGATGGATGGATGGATGGATAGATAGATAGATAGATAGATAGATAGATAGATAGATAGATAGATAGATAGATAGATAATTGTTCTAACTGTCAGGAAAGCACATGATCTCCCAAAGTACCAATGGGAAAACCAGATTCACAACAGTGGCGAGAAAAGTTGCAAACTCACTTAACAAACCTTTCACTTAGCAACATAAGTGTTGGGGTCAATAGCCTAGGGGAACTCAGTTACCCCATGCGTGGCGACATAGGTGGGTTTTGAATAGCTTACAAAAGGCAAGGAGGGTGGGGGCAGTTCTAATCTCCAGGGGGAGTTGATTCCAGAGGGCCGGGGCCGCCACAGAGAAGGCTCTTCCCCTGGGTCCCGCCAGATGACATTGATTATTATTATTATTATTATTATTATTATTATTATTATTAGTTTACCCAGTTTTATAAGTATTTCAAATATAACTTTTAGCAACATCCTTTCCTGCTCATGTACGTCTATTTGGAACCACGTATTCATTAAATGAGAACATTTTGACAAATGACACCATGGAATCGCCTGTAGAAAAAGGGCTGTTTAACGCTGAAGTGTGTGATGAGCAAATATTGAGGAAAAGGGACGAATTAGAGCATCTCATTTAGAAACAAAGCAAAACTATCGAAAATAAATCAGCGAGATTCTTCCTCTTGGCAGGGTAGGGTAAAAACGAAGCATGTTTTATTCATGTCACAAGCTGCTGTTTCACACGAGGGCAAATAAGAAGTCGATGTGAACCTGCCAGAGAGACGGCTGCATTTCTCAGGCAGCTAAGGGAGCACAGCTGGAAGAATGCACAGCTGTAAATCAAACTTCAAATGACTCATGCGTTGAGTCCTGGACTGCCCTGGCAGTAGTGCCTAAGGCAGGTTTTAGATTTTACAGTTTAAATGAAAGAGAATGATAGAGCAGGCCATGAAGTTAAACCAAAGTCATATAATTATATATGTGGACATACATGTATGCATACATACATACATGTACACATATATAATTATATGATGTATGTATACACATAGCACAAACATAACCTTACTGACAAAGGTCTGTATAATCAAAGCTATGGTGTTGCCAGTAATAGTGCATGGCTGTTGGACCATAAGGAGGACTGAGTGGGTGCAAAAAGAACACTCTTTAATGTCCTTTTGGCAATATAAACTTATCTTTATAAGAAATTTTATTTATATTGACCTTTTCCAAAACAGCTTAGAGTTGAAGGAGGCTAAAATTAGTGCCCTTCGGAATTTGGAGATGATAATCAGTTTCCGGTCACAATTCAAAGTGTTGGTCATGACCTATAAAGCCCTTCATGGCATCAGGCCAGAATATCTCCGAGACCACCTTCTGCCGCACGAATCCCAGCGACCAGTTAGGTCCCACAGAGTAGGCCTTCTCCAGGTCCCATCGACTAAACAATGTCGTCTGGCGGGACCCAGGGGAAGAGCCTTCTCTGTAGTGGCCCCAACCCTCTGGAACCAGCTCCCCCCAGAGATTAGAACTGCCCCTACCCTACTTGCCTTTCGTAAACTTCTGTTTCTTTTAAATAAGGGGTTTTAGTGACTTTTAATTATTAGATTTGTTATATATTGTGCTATTGCTGTTGTGAGCCGCCCCGAGTCTATGGAGAGGGGTGGCATACAAATCTAATAAATAATTAATAATTAATTAATAATAATAATAATAATAATAATAATAATAATAATAATAATATGATGTAAATGTTCTGCTCATTTAGGGCTATTCCTATTTCTATGAAGTAGATTAGCAGCCAATATATTTTACAGCCAAATGGAACTGGAAACTGAGGCACCAGTTTTAACTTTAACTACTGAGCTTTTTATAGACTGTGTTTAGAATGGTTTTCAGTTTTGTTCTGCTTAATTACTGCGGCTTTTATTTTCTTGTATTTTTCAAATCAGCTTGAAATTATTTACTGAATTATAATTAGTATGTGAATTATAAATGAAATGAAAGCTAAGAAGTAGTGTTTACATTTCATCTTTCTTATTCTTAAACAGTCCATTCTGGGGGGGGAAATATTGTAGAGGAAAAATAAGTCCATATTCATCAAAAGGAGGGATACCTGCAGTTTACAAACTTGTAGCAGGAAATTGCTAACAGATAAAATTTTATCAGTATAATTCTAAAACATACATTAGGGAAATAATGAATAGATGTCTTTTCTTTTTTGCTATTAGCAGCAAAATTGCAAATATACAGACATTGGTACAGCTTTATAAATATGGAGAGATGGCTTTGGATAGTGATCTTCGTCATTTTAGACCACAATAGTGAGAGGTCCTTGATGCTCCCTGAGCTTTGTTCTTTTCTTGAAGGTGTTTCCTTACTCAAACTGGGCAAAACCATCAGTGCATTAACCCTCAGCTACAAATATTAATCGAACAATTAATAAGTGGAACAACTTGCCTCCAGAAGTTGCAAGTGCTCCAATGCTGGAAGAGGAAATGGAATAACCATTTGTCTGAAATGCTATAGGGCAGTTGTTTTGCCGGCGTGTCCCAACCGCCTGTAATTACAGGGTAATTAGTCCATAAAGACACACACCACACGATAGAAGGAAAACCCAAAAGTCTTCATCAACAGAGGGGTGGCATACAAATCTAATAAATAATAATAATAATAATAATAATAATAATAATAATAATAACAACAACAACAACAACAACAACAACAACAACAACAACAACAACTAGAGAAATTAGTGAAATACAAAGATCTAAAAATCGAGCTGCAATGACTCTGGCATAAGCCAGTGAAAGTGGTCCCAGTGGTGCTTGGCACACTGGGCGCATGCCAAAGGATCTCAGTGGACATTTAAAAACCATTGGAATTGACAAAATCTCCATCTGTCAATTGCAAAAGGCCGCTTTACTGGGGTCGGCAAACATAATTCGCAGCTACATCACGCAGTCCTAGGGGCTTGGGAAGCGCCCGACTGGTGATGAAATATGAAATCCAGCATAGTGATCTCGTTTGCTGTGTTGTACTGACATAATAATAATAATAATAATAATAATAATAATAATAATAATAATATTAATATTAATATTAATAATAATAATATTAATAATAATAATAATAATAATAATAATAATAATAATAATAATAATAATAATAATAATAATAATAATAATAATAATAATAATGCAGGGTTGACACTGTCCATGTCACTCTATTTAGATGCCATCCATTCAGAAATGAAAAGATACAGGAAATTGCTTTGTTCCAAGTCCAGTAATAAACCTCTCTGTCTCGACAGTGCCAGCAATGACTAACAGCAGGATCTCAACCACCTTTTTGCAAAAATGAAAAATGAAATCTTGCTCAAACTGCTGTAATTAACTTGGGGCCTTCTGCAGCATGCCAGCAAGATCCGACCATACGCTTTAATCTAGTCTATTAACTTTATCTGCCTCCCCAATTTCCAAAGGTATATTGTTCTTATGTGCGCCAGCAAAACAGGCAATTAAGTTTATGAATTCTGGAAGAGAGAGAGAAAAAATTACATGAGAGGCCTGTGCACAAACTGCAACTGATTGTAGAGGGTGCTTCACCGCATGGCATTTAGCTCTTTGAAAACTCTTCTGTCGTCACGTTTTAAAAGGGACTTGCTTTTGAAGTAGTTTTATTTTTTATTTATTTTGTCCAATACACAATACATAGAAGAGAATAGACATGAGGTAATATATATAAAGAAAAATATAAAATAGAGGAGAAGATATGTGAAAGGAAGAAAATATATATGATATATGAGATAAAGGAAAGACAATTGGACAGGGGACGGAAGGCACACCAGTGCACTTATGTACGCCCCTTATTGACCTCTTAGGAACCTGGAGAGGTCAATCGTGGATAGTCTAAGGGAAAAATGTTGGGGGTTAGGGGTTGACACTACAGAGTCTGGCAATGAGTTCCACGCTTCGACAACTCGACTGCTGAAGTCATATTTTTTACAGACAAGTTTGGAGCGGTTAATATTAAGTGTGACTCTGTTGCGTGCTCTTGTGTTGTTGCGGTTGAAGCTTTTGTGTTGCTAGTAGTTGCTAAGTTGTACAGTTGACATAGTTGTAAAAAATTCAATTATTTTGATATATGGAAAGAAAAAAGAAAAATGAATGTAGCAGGTAGATTAACCAGACCATTATGTAAGCCAGCGGGAAGACGTTTTTCATTGAGTAGATCACACATTAAGCAAGTCTGCAGCGTAACTTTAGCTGAAGAAACTACTCATCATAGACTTTAAAAGGTTTGGCACATTAAAGCTGAGAAAACTGCTTCGCTAGGATGACGATGGTGGTGGTGATGGTGATGATGATGATGATGATGATAAGAAGAAGAAGAGAAGGAGGAGGAGGAAGAAGAGGAAAAGGAAGAGGAGGAGGAGGAGGAAGAAGAAGAAGAAGAACAACAACAACAACAACAACAACAACCAACAAAAACAACAATAATAACAATAAATACCTCACACAGTCCTTCCCTAGCTTGGAAAGTGTTCTACTTGTGATATTATAATACAAAATCCATCACATAAATCATGTTTGCTTTGTATTAGTGTTTTTTGTGAATAAAATAATAATAGCAACAATAATAATAATACAGTACTTGGTTGAAACCTAGGACACTGGCAGCAATAAGCATCCACCATTAGCAGCAGTCAATGGTATTTGTGACACATTTTTAAATGTTCAGTTGACCAAGTTTCATTTTTAATGAAAATAATAATAATAATAATAATAATAATAATAATAATAATAATAATAATAATAATAATGCTTTTTCCTGCTAATCTCTTGGGAGCTTCATGTCATCATACACACGTTATATTTATTTCAGAAGCATAGATATTTTAGTGTTATTTTAAATTATGAATATTAATCTATATCTTGTAAAACTTGTACATAGTTGTACAAGATATAGATTAATATTGATCTTATCTTTGAAATATCTACCTGAAATGATAATTGCTATTTTTAGTATTATTATTTTCATTTATCTTGTATATTCCATCTCCACAAGGTCTTTCATTACAAAGATAAATGAGTCCCATTATTTTCCCATTTTCAAGAAAGAGCCTTGCATTTTAAAAACTATGCAGAAGAATTCTTACATCGTAATATGTTTCTGCCAGCAGCCTTAAGATTTGATTGAACTGTGTGATTCTAAAGGGATAAGACTTTTTTTTGAAAAAAATTAAACGTGGGAAACATAGCTTTGTCCTCCAAAAGGCAGTTTTTTCCTTTCTTTGCCCTCAAATATCTTTTTTTATCCTGGTGTGGCATTATCTTCACACTGAGGTGAAAAATGAAAGAGTATAGAGTTCATAGTCAACATGGACTAGTAGCGAAAGACCTGGTTTTGAATTTGAGAAGCCATCTGCTGTAGCTTTATCGTGAGCCCGAGGCAACTCATTAGCAGTAGAGATTCCCAGAGTTTTGACTGTGTTTTGGTACTGTGGAGATCTGGAAAGAATCGGATAAACATCATTTGGAAACTCTACTGATTTGAGGTGCTGTTGTGATTGGCATTAAGTTTGGGAAGCAAGTCACTGATGACTGATTATAATTGTATAGTTGTATTGCACTGCCTACCAAAGTCCCAAATGTATGACAAGTAACATTGATATGCATTTTCCCCAAGTCACTTTACATTTTTACATTTAGGAAAAAGAGGAAATTGACATGGATGGATGGATGGATGGATGGATGGATGGATGGATGGATGGATGGAGGGAGGGATGGATGGATAGATAGATGGATCAATCATTCAATCGATGGATCGATGGATGGATCGATCGATGGATCATTCAATCGATGGATGGATCGATCGATGGATCAATGGATGGATCGATCAATGGATCGGTGGATGGATCGATGGATCGATGGATCGATCAATCATTCGATGGATGGATTGATGGATCAATGGATAGATGGATGGATCGATCGATCAATCGATCGATGGATGGACTCATGATTACTAAAAATAGAGATCTTCAAACTTGGCAACTTTAAGACTTGTGGAGTTAGCTGGCTGGGGAATTCTGGGAGTTGAAGTCCACAAATCTTAAAGTTGTCAAATTTGGGGACCTTTGCCTTAAAGGAAATTCAAGAACCAACAGTAATATATAGCAAAGCAAATTTTCCTTTACTTGAAATTCCTTTCACAGTTGATTCTGGCTTTTCATCTTTCTTTGTGATAATTTGTCCTTAGCTGAATCCAATTGTGTGATGTTGCCTTATCCAATAAAATTGAACCAGGTTACATTTAAACTCTTAAGTTATGACAAATGTGTACCATTTTCTCATCTTATAGTCCTAGATGCCACTGTGTGTACAACTGTTCATTTTTCTGGAAACAAATTGCAATATATTCCTTATCAACTGTGAAGGTTTAATAGAATAGAAAAGAGACCCTTGGTCCCAGATGAATTAATTAATGGGCACTAGCTCATATTTAACCAGCTTTGGGGAGAGTTTTTGTACAATTCAATTTAGTAATATTTTATTTTATTTTTATTTATTTATTGGATTTATATGCTGCCCCTCTCCGAGGACTCGGGGCGGCTTACAACATATTTTTAAAAACGCAATATACAGTACAAATACAGTGGTACCTCTACTTACGAACTTAAGTAGAAAGGTTTGTGAGAAGAAGCAATTTTCCCATAGGAATCAATGTAAAAGCAAATAATGCGTGCAATTGGGGAAACCACAGGGAGGATGGAGGCCCTGTTTGCTCCCAGGAGATTCCTAGAGAGGCCCCACGGAGGCTTCTCCCTGCCTTTTCTGGCCCTGTTTGCTCCCAGGAGATTCCTAGAGAGGCCCCACGGAGGCTTCTCCCTGCCTTTTCTGGCCCTGTTTGCTCCCAGGAGATTCCTAGAGAGGCCCCACGGAGGCTTCTCCCTGCCTTTTCTGGCCCTGTTTGCTCCCAGGAGATTCCTAGAGAGGCCCCACGGAGGCTTCTCCCTGCCTTTTCTGGCCCTGTTTGCTCCCAGGAGATTCCTAGAGAGGCCCCACGGAGGCTTCTCCCTGCCTTTTCTGGCCCTGTTTGCTCCCAGGAGATTCCTAGAGAGGCCCCACGGAGGCTTCTCCCTGCCTTTTCCGGTGGAAAATGGTTCTTGAGAAGAGGCAAAAACAATATTGAACACCCGGTTCTTATCTAGAAAGGTTCGTAAGTAGAGGTGTTCTTAAGTAGAGGTACCACTGTATT